>NC_133649.1:193512094-193738746 GCF_009905375.1 Apium graveolens
AAACCCTAATTTTAAAATTCGAAAATCAAACTCAAATTTGAACATGTTATTGAACTCCAAATAAGACGTATGACATATGAAAATCATCAGGAAAACAAGCTCTACAACATGCAATCATCAAATCATACAAACAATCATCCGAACAAAAATTCATATTTTTAATAAAATAAATTCGAAAATAAATAAATTTTTAGAAAAATAACCTTGATTTCTGCAGGTGTATGGATTACAGAATCTGATAGAGCTCTTCAAGACCTTCAGATTGGTTACTCGAGCTTTCCAAACCGAATTCAATAACACCTCCAAATGCTTGTTTGATTCTTAGAACAGTTTTAGGAAATTAGGGTTTTTCTCTGAAAATTATATAATTATCTGTCTGCAAATGATTTTGATATGAAATAAATTACGGTAAAAGGCTATTTATAATTACGGAAAATTAGTATCCCGTTGGATCATTCCGGATATAAAACGGTACGTTTATTTGTAAAAACTGATCCAAACGGTATCGGTTTTCGGGATAATTATCCAAATCAGTACAATTTGTACTAGCGGTCTTGGTCTCAGCGCCTGGTTACACGTATTACGAAGTGATAATTGTGATAGTTTAATAAAAAGCTCCCGTTTATCGAAAATACGGGTTTTATTGATTTACCGAAACGAATATTATATCGAAAATGTTGCGCCGGGACCCGCGCAGGACAAACCGTACGCCGGATCGAAAATGTCGAAACATGGAAAATGCTCGGAATATTACAATTAGGTTAGGAAGGAGTTCTCGAAAGAGTTTCGGGTTCCAAAAACGTAACAACGGTTGACGTCGGTTGGTTCCCGTTTTTATAAAATAGATTTTAATTACCCGGAAAAAGATTTTAGAAATTTCAGATGATTCTTATAAATCCATAAACCAACATAAAAATAATTAGGAAGATATGACAATTATCTATATTTTATTTTGGACATATAAAAATTAAAATACTCAATTAATATTATTCTTGAATATTCAAGTACAAATAACACTTAACAATTAGCTCACAGAATAGATACTGAACACACATAATAATAATTATATAATAGCAAAAATAATTACACGATATATCCCGGATATTACAACATTGGGCAAGTAAGATGGTTAAAATTACCTACGAATCATGTATAACAATTATACATAAACCTATGCTAGCATGGCAAGTTCTAAATCTCTATATTCATTGTCGCTTTAATAGAGATTAACACGCTATCTTATATGTTCGTGTCGCACATAAGATGAATAAGCACAACCAATACCAGGATATCATATAATCACCACACACTTAGGTATCAAAACAATTAACTATAAAAATCTATAAGTAAATTCGTTAGAACCCCATGATAACGATTAGTTCATAACCGAACTCATCGTCACCATGGGTTCCAATGAAAGCAAGGTAAATAAACTAAAATGAACTAGGTCTGAAATCAATGAATAAATATATCAAAGTACGTTAACAAGAGTATTAGGTTCAAGCAACAAAGAAAACAAGCATCCAAGATTAAACTTATGTAAAGAATCACAAGTAAAAACAAGCTCTTCTTCTCCTTCGTTGAAATTGTGCTATTAGGTCTTCTTGCTGTTATCTTCTTGCTCTCCGTTATGAAAAATGTCTTTTAAAATTCTTTAAATACCAGCTCATCCAATCAAAAGTCCAGTAGAACAATCTTCTATTAGAAACAGGATTCTTTAAAATCGACCTAGCGCGACCGCCCTGAAATCCCGTGCGGCCGCTCTGAGTATGGCGTGGCCGCTCCCAAGTGTAGCGCGACCACCCTGAGCTTCTAGAAAAACTATTTTTTTTCTTATTTTTTTACTGGAAATGCTGGTTTCTTTCACGCCATCAGCCGAGGCTCCATCCTAACACTCTTCTAAGCATAAATCATGCAAGATTTACTCCTTCTTTCGAATATGCCCTGAAATGCAAAACACTACAAAAACACATCAAAAACACAAACAACTTGAGTACAAAACACTAATTCAAGCCTTTACTAAGCATTTTAAGTGGACATAAATGCTACTTAACAGCAAACAGACCTTCACCAGTACCAAAACCAGCCTTTATGTCTTCTTAACCCTTTGAGTTGAAGGTTCTTGTAGAATTGGACCCTGAGTAGCTGTCGTATCATTTTGAGACTCAGTTTCTTGTGGGCTTGGTCCAAAGAGAGATTCATCAATTTTGTCTTTAGCTGATAGTTGGCTTTTCTTCTTCAATCTTCTTTTGGAAGGGACTGTAGTACCTCTTTCTAGAATCTCTTTCATGATTCTGTCCACCAGTTCATGAATGACTTCTCTAATTTTTCTCTTTTGCTTGACATGTGAATTGGAAATTGTGATAGAAGCATCAATATTTGTTTTTCCCTATCACTCCTTGTCTTTTGATGTAGTACAACTCCACTCGGCACCGTCGAATAACTAAGGCCGATTGCGCAAATTCTCGATTTCCTATTTTATCAGACTTTATATTTTTGAATTTGGATGATATAAGAGCTATGTCCTCTTCATCAGAGTCTGAGACAGAAGCAATAAATTTTCTCTTTGGTATGGTGGAAGGCTTAAGGAATTGAGAAATTTGTGCTTATTTTCCTCCCTCTTTCTCTACAGATTTAGACTGCGGTTTCTGAGAGGCTTCAATCCTGATCCTTGTGGGGCATCGGACTTTGCTGCCTTCTTTATTTTACAATAAATGTAATATCCCATATATTCAGATATTATTATTATAATTATTTGGAATTATTATGTGATTTTTATGTGAATTTTGGTGAATTATATGATAAGTGGAATTGATGTTTGGTTGTTTATATGTGACATTATTTGAATATTTGAATTTTTATATATCCAGAATAAAATATAGATAATTGTGGTATTTTTCTGGTAATTTTTGGAGTGTTATATGATTTTATAATGATTTATGAATTATTAATTATTTTCTGAATAATTACAAAACTATTTTATAAAACCGGGAATCGTCCAACCTCAACCGTTTTTGCGTTTTTATAACCCGAAACTCTTCCGAAAACTCCTTTCTAACCTAATCTGGCGATTCCGGACATTTTCCGTATTTTGACTTTTTCAATCCGGATTACGGTTTGACCCGTACGTGTCCCGGCGTACAATTTTCGATACGACAATCATTTCGGTAATCAACAAAAAAACCGTATTCTCGAGAGACGGGATATTTTTATATTATTTTCGTATATGGTGTTTTATAAAAAGCCTGGTTTTGATAATTATCCAATTCTGGTATTGAATTGTATCATTTTTATAGTTACTTAGCGGCTAAGCAACTAATTTAACGATCCAAAACAATCCAGAACGATCCACTATTTGGTATATTATACTTCAAAAGTAGGGTTCACTATCATATAGAAATTAAGGTTTAATTTTCTGAAAATTATTTGAATATGTGTTCTTGGTGTTCTTGGAGAATTCTGAAAATCAAAGTCAATTTTGAAGGTGTTACTGAACACCAAATCACAAGTATGAATATCCGTTGTAAAGCTCTCAATCTGTTCTATCTGATTTTAGCATCAAAATCAATTGAGGTTTGGTAATTTTTAAATTCGTAATTTTAGGGTTTATACCCGAATTTGGGGTTTTTATTTTTGTTAAACCTGGGTTATTTTTGATTACATAAACGTGTTGGGTGTGATTAGAGCATCATTTCCATGTATAAATCACTGTGTTTTATTTAGAATTGAGCGATTTCGATCTTCGCCGGACTTGTGCTCGAACCGCCGGTTTTCATGGAGTTCTTTGGCCGGAATCAATGAACTCTAAACTGTTTGTGTTAGTTTTTGCGTTGCCTGAGTTGATGGGGTTGTAAGAATTGATTTAAGACTAAAAGTATGATCAAACCGAGTTATTTTCAGCCCAATCAGAGCCTTAAGGCCTTGTCGGAGTTTGGACGGAATCGGGTTCACCGGATTCTGGGGAAAAATTCCGGCTTGTACTTGATGTTCTCCGTCTGACCCGTTTACCCGTTTTCTGACCCGGAATTAGACCCGGTTTCAATCCAAAATTTCCCAATTCAATTTCTGAAAATATGTTTTCGAATTTTCTTTTTACAAATAATTCAAAAATCCTATTTTAATTTCTGAAAATTCATTTTTATCTTGAAATTCATTATTTTAATTCTGAAAATTTATTTTAATTCAAAAATAAATCCAAATTATTTAATTAATTAATTTTAGTTGATAATTAATTATTTAATTAGTCAATTAATTTAAATATTAATTGATTAATTAATTTAATTAGTTATTAGTTAATTTTAATTGATTATTTAATTAGATTTAATTATTTATTTGGATTTAAAAATTCCGAAAAATAGTTTCGAGCTTTAAAATATTATTTTAAATTATTTTCCAGGCTCGATAATTTTTATAAAATTATTTTCGGGTGTTCGAGCCCTATTATTTTATTATTAAATGATTCGGAGACCCGTTTTAATTCCGAAAAATATTCAAAAATTCATAATAAATAAACCGTTCGTCCGTTTAATACGAAACGAACGCGTATAGACTCAGAAAATATTCCGCTTTCAATAAAAATACTTTCGAGACCCAAATCCTTTTGTTTCGAAAGGTCGTTTGTTTTACAAGTTATTTTAAGTCGATTATTGATCGATAAATCATATTTTGACCCAATTTCAGTTTTAGACGTACCGAATCCTGTATTATATGAATTATGTGATACGTGAGTTATGTGATTACGTGTTATATGAATTATGTGTGTATGTGGATCAAGAGTCCTGTGATTGTCTATTATATTTATGTGTGGGCTATCGTATGGGTAGACGATAGGCTTTTGACGCATAGTTCGTCAAGTGATTATCGATTAGACGATTAAAGTTCTATATTTTAATTATAGATGCGGATCTCTCAATTCGATCAGGACCTGATGGAATGGGTGAAGAGTAGAGTTGAATAGTATGGAATCTTGGGTTGCAGCACTGCATGAGCAGCAGACCAAATGATTAATTGAATAAAGACGGTGATGTTTTGAGGCAGAATGTCAGAATAGATGCGTCTTTGCGAGTGTGACTAACTGTTAAAACCCAAAGGCAAGTATACCTATCATCACTTATTGTTCAAGCGATATTTATTTTGAATCTTATCATGCAAGTATTGCTTTCCCTATTCAGTTCAAGATAGATAAATGTTTAACATATCGCTGAATTAAATAATTCTGTTTATGCAAGTTTTCATCTGCTATTCTAGGTTCAGAATAGCTAAGTGATTTTACGTATCAAATTACCGGATTTATAAATGTTTTGGATTTTGAGAAAGATGATTTTGTTGCGAGTATTCCTGCCCAAGTGAGTGGGGGAATAAAATTTATTTTGGATGTCGAAGGATTCGGCTCCTTTGTCAATAAAAAAGGGTTTTAAGATTTGAATGGTTACTGGTTACTGGTTATAGCGTAGGCGATCGAGATATCGGTCCAGCTGTAATATCTTTCAAGGCTAGTTATGCCTTTTCTGGCGCCCTATAGGTACCGTATGTCTTCGGGATATGGGTAGTACCTATATTTACGGTATGGCTGCGGGATACCGGTGTTGTTTCGCGACTGATCATCGGGAACAACATGAAATGTTATTGGTTCCAATCTAAATTGATATCTAAATTTCTTTATTGTTTTGATAATCATAGAATAAATGATTTATCAACTATTTCTGTTTTGGAATAATGGTAAAATACAGTTTTGATTCTGATTCTGATTTATGCTTATACTTACGTTGTTGTTAAATATCAAAGGTGGTATTAGTATAGATGATTGATGTTGACTTCAGTATGGGTGTTGTGAGCATCAAAGTTCGTATTGATATCTAATTTGATATGACAGCAAAGTTAGTATTAATTTGAAGAGTTCTTTTTTGAATGAGTTTATGATCCACTCTATAATCATTATTTCATGTTATTGTTGTTTACGATATTTCCGTAAACACTGTTTTACGAGTTTGATTCTCGTCAAGATTCAAAGTATTGCTGAAGCATTTCGCTCAAAAATATCAAAATGGTTTTGAATACAATTAAGGAATCAATTCTGGGATTCCTCAACTAAAATTTTATGATTCAGCAATTATGATTTTAAATGTTCTGCTCTAATGCAGATGTCGGTTTTATATCAAAACGACCCTATATATGTCATAATGATCTTGCTGAGCATTTCTTTCGCTCATACTTGCCTGTTTTTAAATTTAACCTCCAGTGAGGATTAGCTTGCTGTTTAGCCGCGTAATTCGAGGAAGCAAGAAGAAGCTCTTGGAAGGTGGTTGGTCCAGGGTTTGCGAATTAGTGTAAGTTCTTTTGTGTAAAGTTATTTATATTAGATTATATTATAATTTTGTTATTTTATAGTTGGGCCTAGTATACTTCATTTCGAAGTTATACTAGTGGGTTAAGTTTTGAGATTGAGAATTGTTGTAAAGAAATGTAAAAGAAAGTGAAAAAATTATTGATGGAATTTGGAATTCTTGTTTCTAGAACTGTAACCTTAAAAGATCTTGGATTAGTTTGGGGTCATTTATGCTAAATATCTTCCGCTGGCATTTATTTATTGATTAAACAGGTTGATTTCGATTGAGGTTTCATAGTGACGATCAAATCTTCTGACCCCGGATTTGGGGGCGTTACAACAAATGTCTTTTAAGAGACACCTGAGGTGGCTTGTGTTTGAGGTGTTGTTTGGGTGTAGAGTTTGGGTTAGCTACACAAGGGTTCCCATCAGTGATTACCTGTAGCTTAGCTCTTTGCATATTTTATTGTGCATATGTCTCAGACATCCTTGCAATTAGCAAGTTCCTGGCCTCAACAGGAATCCTTAGAGCAAGAATAGTATCCCTGTCTTTATCCTTAGAAATCAAGTCAGAAAATGCTCTATTGGTCAGCTTAAACACTGATATAATTTAAGCAGTGGGAATGGGGATATTGGGGCATAAGTGATTAAATATAAGCTGAAAAACCCAGCATAGTAAACTAAATTGCTCTCAGCTTTTAACCTATCTCCAATAAAGCATAAAATTACTTTACCAAAATTATAATTAGTAGAGTGAATCAGAGAATACCCAATTTGTTGAGACATAATTGGTAGAGCATCAAAGTTTAAACTTTTATTGTTGAATGCCCTTATAATGCAATCGAAAAAAAAGCTCCATTCTCTTCAAAATCCAGGCCTCTTGAGTTGTCCCAGACTATTCATCTCTTTATCATACCCAATGTGGGTCAAAAATCTCCTTATATCACAGTCTCCAATAAAAGTAGTGTATCTTATATGAGGGGGTATACGAAGAGCTTCCCTTACAATCTGTAGAGTGATGGCATTTTCTTGATTGTTGTACTAAAAAACAATACTTGAAGTTCAACCACTCTCACCACCATCATTTTAAAATCCTGCTCTCCAGATAGCAAGAACATTATTACCATAAATAACAATAGGGTTAATTAAAGCATCCCGACTTCACTGACTGCCAACAAATCCTGAAAGATGTGGTAATCAGGATGAACACTAGTCTTGTCCAGAATAGCTGCATAGTACAAACTTAACACCATTATACGTGAATGCTTTAGTTGCAACTAGAGAAGTCACCTTGAACTGTTTGAGAACAAGCTTAAAAACTGATTAAGGTATCAGAGTTTAATCAAGAAAGAAGAAGAAGTAAGTGGGTAGAAAGAGTTTGGTGAAAAAGATAAAGTGATAACTTTAAAATAAAAAATTAATTTTGTGTAACTCTGAACTCTTTTACTTACAAATGGTTCGACTTAGTGGGACACACGTCATAGTTCTATTGTTCAGCAAATAATCATGGAACAGATAATAAGGAGCAATAAAGATGTGCATGGTTACACAAAGTAATTTGCTATAATTACTAAAATGTTTTTATGTTTACACGCCACCAACCATACAAAAGTAATCATTACATAATATTACCCACTAAATTACAATCACTAATTCAAATAAAAATAATGACTTAGATATTTTCTGAATAAATTCAAAAATTATCAAAGTTTAGCAGTCAACATATATTTGACTCATATCATTATTTTATCACATTATCGGTGTTTATTCATATAACTAATGTAGAGAGTAAACTATCAGAATTTAACACTCTATATAACTTTCATAAAACAAATAGCATGAATAAATGGCTTCAATGTTTAATAAAGTCATCAAAATTTAAGAAATATTAATACTTAGAAATAGATACCAAACTCTAATCACATATGCCTGTTACAGAAAATAATTTTTATTCATCGGTATTTGAGAAATATCCTGAGATCATTCCCAACTCATTCACCAGTCTTGTAAAGGTATCTTTACAAAGTGGTTTGGTGAAGATATATGCTAATTATTGATCTGTGGGCACAAAGTGCAATTCCATCGTACATTCCATCACATGTTACCTTATGAAATGGTACTTAATGTTGATGTGCTTTGTCATTCAGTGTTGTACTGGATTTCCTGTCATTGTAATATCACTTTGATTATCACAATATATAGGAATTTTTGAATACTCTAACCTATAATCTAGTAATTGATTCCTCATCCAAAAAATCTGTGCACAACAACTTCCTACAACAATGTACTCAGCTTCTGCAGTTGAAGTGGAAATCGACTTTTGTTTCTTGCTAAACCAAGAAACTAATCTGCCACCAAGAAATTGACAGCTTCCTGAAGTGTTTTTTCTGTCTATTTTGCATCCTGAAAAATCAGCATTTGAATATGCAATTAGCTTAAAGTCTGAATCCCTAGGATACCACACACCAAGACTCATGGTTCCTTTGAGATATTTGAAAATTCTTTTCACATCTAATAGATGTGGTTCCCTAGGATCAGCTTGGAACCTTATACACAAACATGTAGTACACATGATATCAATCCTACCAGCAATCAAATATAAGAGTGGTCCAATGAGACCTCTATACTTACTTATATATAATGATGAACCAGTATTTAAATATAACTTGGTTGCAGTGACCATGAGAGTTGTAGTAATTGAACAATCTTGCATTCTAAACCTTTTTAGCAAATTTCTGGTATATTTAGCTTGATTAATGGAGATTCCTTCTTCATTCTACTTGACTTGTAATCCTAGAAAATAACTTAATTCTCCCATTATACTCATATGATATCTGGACTGCACTAACTTGGAAAACCTCTAACAGAGTTTATCATTAGTAGAGCCAAAGATGATATCATCAACATATATCTGAACTAAAAACATGTCCTCATCATGATTCTTATAAAATAAATTTTTATTAATGGTACCTCTTTTTAACCCACTTTCCAGTAAAAATTGTACAAGTGTTTCACACCAGGCTATTGGACCTTGCTTTAGTCCATAGAGTACTTTATCCAACTTGTAGACATGATTTGGATACTTTGGATCAATAAACCCTGGAGGCTGTTCAACATAAACTTCCTCATCAAGTTCACAATTAAGAAATGCACTCTATACATCCATTTGGAACACCTTGAATTTCATGTGAGCTGCATAGGCCATAAAAATTATGATAGCCTCAAGTCTTGCAACAGTAGTAAAAGTCTCATCATAGTCAATACCTTCTTGCTGAGAATATCCCTTTACAACCAATCTTGCTTTATTTATTGTAATAATGCAGTCATTGTCAGTTTTGTTTCTGAACACATATTTAGTATCAACTACTGATTGTCCTTTGGCCTTGGTATTAAAGTCCAGACTTTATTTTTTTCAAATTTATTGAGCTCCTCTTGCATTGTTATGATCCAGTAAACATCTTGAAGATCTTCATTCACTTTCTTTGGTTCAATTGGAGATAGAAAATAATGGTAGAGATATTTATTCTGAGTAGATTTTCTGGTCTTTACACCACTATCGGGATTTTCAATGATTAAGTCAGTAGTAAGTGACTTAGTCCATTTTTTGCAGAAGGAAGTTGATTCTTTAAAGAAGATCCTCCCCCTTGATCTATGAATTCTTTATTTCCACTTTGATGTGCACCATCATTATTTCCTAATGTTCCCCCTGAATTAATGTTTCCAGAATTATCAGTATTTACTTAATCAGTATTTGAGGAATCAGAGTCTGATAAAGTATTTCCTGATGCATCTTGATTTAAATCACTTGAACTTGACTCTTGATGTGAATCATGTTGCTCCCCCTCACATGTGTTTTAATATTTGAGTTATCACCACCGCCAAGTGGTTCATTAGAGTTTAATGTGATTTCAGGATTTGCAGTATCAGAATTTATCAGTTTATCAGGATTTAGATATTCATCATATGATACTTCATTTTCAAATCTCAGCATTTCATGATCATCTACATCTTCTAGTCCTGTAATCTTCTTATCATCAAACATGAATAAATTCCATCATCACTCTTGTTCTCAGATTATAAACTCTGAAGGCCTTTGTTGACAGTGGATATCCAACAAAAATTCCTTCATCGGGTTTTAGATCAAACTTTGTAAGCTGTTTAGGACGAGTCTTGAGAAAAAACATTTACTACCAAAAAAGTGAAGCACTTCAAGTTTGGCTTCTTTCCTTTTACCATCTCAAATGATATTTTCCCATACTTGTTTATCAGAGTTGCATTTTATGTGAAGCATGCAGTTTGCACAACCTCATCCCAAAAAAAAGTTGGAAATTTTGCTTTCTCAATCATGGTTCTTGCAGCTTCTATAAGAGTTCTGTTTTCTTTCAACAACTCCATTTTGCTGTGGAGTTCTAGGGGCAGAAAATTCCTGTTTGATCCCCTTATATTTATAGAATTCTACCTAATGATGTTCTTGAATTCAGTTCCATTATCACTTCTGATGATCTTTACTTTGTGTGATGATCCCTTTTCCAGTTGCCTCGCATGATCAAGAAGAACGGATGGTGTCTTATCCTTAGTATGTAGAGAGTATACCCATGTGTATCTGATGTACTCATTCAAAATGACCAGTGCATATCTCTTCTTGGCTATTGACATATTATTAACTGGATCAAAAAGATCAATGTGTAATAAGTGAAATGGTTCAAGAATTGAAGATTCAGTCTTACTCTTGAAAGATATTTTTTTTAGCTTCACTTTCTGGCATGAATCACATAGGCCATCAGGAGTAAAGAGTACATCGGACAATCCTCTTATAAGATCTTTCTTCACAAGTTCATTTATATTGTTGAAATTTAAATGAGAAAGTCTTCTATGCTAGTTTGAACTTTCTTCCATAGTTGCTTTACTTAATAGACAAATTACAGAGCCATCAGTGTTTGTGGAAACCCTGGCTTCATATAAGTTACCATGTCTATAATCAGTCATTGCAACATTGCAATCTGAGTTGTTAACAATTTCATAATGTTCTTCATAAAAATCCACATGATAACCTTTATCACGAATTTGACTCACACTGATCAGATTATGCTTAAGTTCTGCAACGAGAGCTACATTTTCAATGATGACATTCCTAAATTTGATATTGCCATATCCCAAAGTTTTTCCTAAGTTTTCATCTCCATAATAAACACCAGGGTCAACCATCTCCTTAAACTCTGATTGCATGGGTTTATTTCCAGTCATATGTCCTGAGCATCTAGTATCTAAGACTAAAGAATTTTTCTTGTTACCCTGCAATCAGATAAGCCATTAGCTTGAATTTTGAAGAAACCAGACTTGCTTGGATCCTTTGGTCTTATTAAGTTTGCTAACATTTACAGCGTAAGTCTTTATATTAGAGTTCATGCTAACATTTTTAATATCAGGAGATACACATGTCGAAATAACTTTTGTTTTATTCAAAGAGGGTTTTTGTTCATAATAATTATAATACAAACTGTGATACTCTTTACATATGTAAATAGGATGCCAAGTATTGCCACAATGAAAATAAGGATTTTGTGGCTTATATGTAATTGTTCTGTTCCTAAACTCTGATATAGGAGGAAGAATATTTATCCCTTTATTCTTCCTGCAAGCAACAACAAGATGATTAGTACTACCATAGTTTAAACAGGCCTTTCTAGGTGCATTAGGAATGGATTTATACTTGTTCTCCTTATTAACACCTACTTTTTCATTTCTATTTTTCCTAGGCTATTTTTCCTTGTTCTTAATTTTAATTTCTTTCAGCTTATACTTATGACATTTCTAAGTCATTAAACCAATATTTACTGACTTCGCCTTCACATGTTCAATATTACCAGTTTTTAAGTTTGACTTAGATGCTGATGTTGAACCTATCTCATTTACTGGTTTGTGACCATCAATACTTAAGTTTATCTTAACAGGTGTTAACTAGGACTTGTTCCTTTTGACATTTTTTTTAGCATTTAATACTTTACTTTTCTCAGTTTTTTTCTTTTAGCTCATTATTTTTGGTTTTTTCTGCATAACTAATCCTGATCCCCAACATCCACTTTTTATAATTTTCTGAGTTAATTTTCCTGAATTAGTCCAGAGTTTGATTATTTTTCTTTCCTTAGATAATTTCTTTTCTAAGTAAACATGCTTTTCTAACAATTTATTTTAACATAGACAACATCACCTTTTTTTTGAGTTTCTAGAATGAAAACCAACACAGCTTCTAGGTGATCATTTCTTTTCTTTAAGTCAGAGTTTTCAATTATGATCCTAGAATTTTCAAGAGTTTGATCCTTATACTATTATGCAGGGTTTTAAAAAAAACCTCAATTCACATATATCATCAGTATGAAAAGTAAGAGTAGTTTGAGGTACCTTCATCTCAGGAGCCTTAAGTTCACTATCAGCAATTACCATAAGTGCATAGTTGACACCCTCATCAGATTCTGATGTATCATCCCAGTTTTTCTTCTGTGTGCTTGCTTCTTCTTAGCTTTTAGCTTTCTGCAATCAGCTGCAAAATGTACTCTATCATAATTATAACACTTGACCTTGGACTTATCAATCTTTCTAGATTTATACTAACGTTCATCATATTTCCTATAGTTATTTTATCAGATTTTGAAGAACTGGAGCCTCTCCTGAAAAATCTCTTTTCTTTCTTGAAGTCCTTATAAGCCATCTTTCTGAGGCTTTTCACCATCAAAGCAGCCATCTACAAGATTTTCACATCATCCCCATGATCACATTCAGAGTCTAAAGAAATTTTAGAGTTTGAGTCATCATCAATATTTGATTACTTAGTATTAGACTTTACAATCATAACATTTCCTCTTGAATGACCTTTTATCATAGTGCTTTCTCTAGGTTCTTCTTCAACCCTGAGTGCAACTTTTCTAGTCCTTGATCCTTTCCTCTTACTTCTTTGCTCCATCTCCAGTTCATGGGTCTTCAACATTCCATAGATCTCATCTAGAGATGTGCTTTCAAAATCATAGTTGTCTCTTATGAAAGTGACTTTCAAATCCCACTTTTCTGGAAGTGTAAGAAAAAAACTTCAGGTTTGAATCTTCTAGATCATACTCTTTGTCAATAAGAGACAAATTATTCAACAGTTTCTGAAACCTTTCATAGATCGCAGTCAATGACTCATCAGCTTTTAAGTCAAAGTGTTTATACTCCTGAGTGAGGATGGTTTTCCTGTTTTTCTTGAGAGCACTGATGCCTTGACACTTTACTTCTAAAGTATCCTAAATTTCTTTTACAGTTTTACATTCAATCACCATATTAGACATAACATTATATAGACTATTATGCAACAGATGTCAAAACTTAGCATCTTTCATAATTAATGCCAAATCTTTAAGAGTATAATCATTCTTGTCCTTGTCAACCATCTTTTTACCCTCACCAGCAACAACAACAACAACAACAACAACAACAACAACAACAACAACAACAACAACAACAAGTTTCTTGGCCCTGTGTAGACCATCATAAATCATGTTAAGATGTTCAGGATATGTGGCTTTCAAGCACATAGCCATCTTAAATTTACAGTTTGGATACTCATTGACTTTCAAGATTATAATTTTGATGGCTTCATACCTACTCATGTTGTTGTTGATTTGAGTTGTGGCTGGTGGTGGTGGTTGTTGTTATTGAGTTTCTTTGTGTGTCATTATTGATTATTTTCTGGATCTTAAACTATTTGTGTATTAACAACAAGCTCTGATACCAATTGTTAGGCCTTTAAGTATTATGTAGAGGGGATGAATACAATACTAACAATAAATTCGAATTAAAACTCAATGATCAATAATAGTTTTTTGTATTGATATAAAAAACTTATTACAATAATCTCTCAAAGGATGAACATATATCCTTGAGAGCTGCTAGGTTACACAGAATGATAAAACAATAATCAACACGTATAATGTTAACCTAATATATGCTTATATACTGCACAGTTACACAATCAATCTAGTTGATATGATATACATAAATAAGGAATCATAATACATATCCAACTATTGATTGCTACAAATAAGTAAAGTCCTACACCGACATATCTTCTGCAAATCAAGTCTTCTACATAGAATCAATCATTTCCTGGAATGGGGCTTTGATAGATGCTGATAGATAAATACTGATAATAAACTCTGATATGTCAAATACTGATAAACTTGATAAACTCTGATATCTTCTAGTAGCAAACTGTTAGGGCGAAAACACGCGCCAATTAAATCACACAAGTATACGCGTTCGCAAGTAGTATAGAATGATTTCTAGTTCGTTCCCACAGAGACTCTGATTAAT
This sequence comes from Apium graveolens, assembly GCF_009905375.1. NCBI lineage: Eukaryota > Viridiplantae > Streptophyta > Magnoliopsida > Apiales > Apiaceae > Apium > Apium graveolens. Next base: position 193,526,763 of record NC_133649.1, read on the forward strand.
TATATTTAATTAACACTTACTCACCAATGTATGATTACTCTTCAATGTCAAGACAATAACAATTAAGGTTGATTAACTAATATTAACTACGAGAATTAAACACTTAAATTATCAATATTAAACACACATGAGATCATAACTTCATTACTACTTCATTCAATAGTTATTGTTATTACCCTTAGCATGTAATGGTGATGATATTAATCGAACAACATGAAATTGATAAACGCCAGCTTTCGTTGTACGAATACCATTCTGCCAAGCATCCACAATTAAGATAGAAGTTGAGCATGCATCAATTATGTTTAGACCCTATATATCTACAGAATTTGACAACACAACGATTTAAGCGCAAGTTATTCATTATGGTTACACAGGGCAAGTAAAATGGTTAGAGTTACCCATTAATCATGCATAAAATACATGAAGCTATGCTAGCATGGCAAGTTCTAAATCTCAAGATTCACTGTCGCTTCACAAGAGATTAACAAACTATCTTACATGTCCGCGACGCACATAAGACGAATAAGCACAACCTATGCTAGATATCATACAATCACCACATACCAAGGTATTAAATAATTAACTAAAGAAATCCAAAGTAAATCCGCTATAATCCCATGATCACGATTAGCCCATGATAGAACTCATCGTCACTATGGGTTCATATGAAAACATGATTATAACACAACGATATAAACTAATAAAAATACTTACTAAAAATAGAGTACGTTACAAGAGTATTAAGGTTCAAAGAGTAAGAAAACTAGCATCCACTGTTACAACGAATTAAAAGAATCACAAGATAAACATATGCTTCCTCTTCTTCGTTGTTGCGTGCTAAAACGGTCTTCTTGATCTTCTCTCCTTGTTACTTGTTGAAATGTCTCTCCAATAGGTTTATTTAAGAGTCCACAAGAACCAACACCAACAGAAACCCAATTATACTCGAATTATAAAATCCAGAATTTAATTTCCCGCACCCAGGCGGCCGCCTCCTTCTTCCAGGCAGGCGCCTGCTACCAGGCGGCGCCTGCTCCTTCCAGGCGGGCGCCTGCAAGCCTTCTGGAAAAATCCAATTTTTACTTCTGATTTTGCTGATTTCTTCGCACAACTCCCCAAGACTAATTACAAGCACATCCTAAGGCTTATTTTGATGAAATCCTCATATCTAAGCAAGTTATACCCTGGAATGCAAAAATACTCAAAAATACGTCAAATACACAAAATACTCGAGTTCAAGACATCAATTCAAGCCACTATAAGACGCTCTAAGTGGTATAAAATGCCACTTATCACACCCCCAAACTTAAATTGATGCTTGTCCTCAAACAGCACAAACTCAAAAATAGAATCAAAACATGCATGAATGCAAACTATATGAATGCAGCGATCCCCATCATGATGACTAAACCAACCGACACATGACATATCAACAAATGCAATTAGGCGACTAAAGATCAATCAAATCACGCAAGCTAACATACAACTAGAAACATGGTGTGTGCAAATGCTTAACAAATATGCTTCGAAACTAGATCAATCACCATAACTTTATTATCCTCAAGGCAATCACAAGATTATACGAAGAATATATTCTAGACACAAAATGACTTATAACACTTCAAGATCATTGGAGTTTATTACGGAATCATGCTTTTATTCAACACTAAACAAATGCTTATCTAATCGTGCAATGAGTGAGGTCCACAAAAGACTTATGCAATGGCATCCATTTAGCGAGCGTTAGGTTAGCGGATCCCAGACTATATAAGCCTTAGGTCACTAGGCACAAAGTCCCCTAAGAACTTAATTACTTGAATACCAAAGAGCTCACGCGTGACCAATTATGCATTAAACCATATTTTTTTTTCTTTTCTTCTTTTTCTTCTATTTTTTTTCAATTTTTTTCAATTTCTGAGCAAGTGCGTTTCGCTCCATCTTGCTCAACCCTAGACTACTCGCATACAATACGAGCCGGCTACTAGTCATTTGACACCTAGCCACAACTAGCAATGAATTCTAATTTTTACTCCAATTTTATCTTTTCTTGCCTTTTATCATTAAGAGTATATCCTACATTCTAAGCATAAGCAATAAATTAACCTCAAAAACCATAAAACCATGACAACAATCTAGTCCTTAAGCATACTCTAAGACTTAGTGAAATTACAAGTGTTTCTAGCATGCATGCCAACCTAACAAGATTCAACATCACTCTAGCTCTATCACTACACTCGCATCAATATCACATATCAATCGGTAAAGCAACACAAAGGGATCATGGTATATGCATGAGCTATATGACATGATAAATAAAGCTATAAAATAAAAAAAACTATATAAAAAAAACTACATGGAAAAAACATGCAACTATATGAACTAAACTAACATGAAAATGCAACTACATGACACACACACAAATATGTTCCTTAACTACCACCCCCAAACTTAAAATCTTCACTGTCCCCAGTGAAGGTAATAGAAAGGAACACATGGTACACCTACTCAGAAGAATCATCATCATCATCACCCTCAGAGGGTGGAGTGTCAAGAGGTGGATAAGCAGAATCCTAACAAAAAACGGGCCACTGAATGTCAGCTCCAAGGCCTCTAAATGCAATCTCAAGTGCTAGGGTGAGCTCCTGCACAAACCTACTCTGCGACTCATACATCGCATCCATCTTCCTGGAAAGCCTCCTGTAATGGACATCAGCTAATCCTGAACCATCTCCTCTCTGGCCTCTCGAAGAACCTGCCTCCCCCTGAGCCTGACTAGACCTAGCCATGGTAGCCCCAGCTGCTGGACATCCTCCTGAGAGATGATATCCCAAACCATGTGACTAGGGGTCTCCACCTGTCCACTCCTGTATCGCATTCAGCGTCGATGAATCAATAGGAGCGGCCGGCATCTGTAGCTGCTCATAAGAAGGCCATTGGACTCCAACTGCCTTGCACAGCTTTGTGACAATAGAGGCATACGGGATATTGTACTGCGACTTTCCCCTAAAAAACTTCAAAATCCCTTGGTAGATAAACTCACCAAGGTCCATATAATACTCCTCATTCAAAATCCCCCACAATAACCTGGCTCTCTCAACTGTGACCTCATGTGCATGCGAAGAAGGCAGAATTTAGCACAAACAAATGCATTCTAAGCACGAGCATACCTGTTGATTGTGATAGCAGGAAAAGAATGATAACCGTTAGATCCCCTCTTAAACTTCCACACTGTACCCGGCTGACAGAGAGTAGCAATAATGAAGTCTGAGTCAAAATCCTCAGAGGCCTTTTCATTCCAATTCTCCTCCTGTGGTTTTCTTTATCGCTGCCCAATAACACGGAAAATCGTCTCAGGGTGATAATCAACAGTAAGCCCACGAACAACAGAAAACCCATTCTTATCGGTCTTGGCGTTCGCATAGAACTCGCGAACAACACTCATTGGGACAGCCTCAGGTGACTCGTAGAAGGTCATCCATCCCTTCTCTGCAATCATCGGTAACAACTCACCATCCCTCCCCGATGGCAAAACCCCCTCTCCTTCATAATCGGCTTAGTAAGCAGCTTGGTATACTCCTCTTCAGCAGCCCTATTCAACAATCGGGGCCTCGCAGCAGTACTTCTCGAAGAATCAGTAGTAGTCGGATTGGTGCTGCTACTTCCCATAGTTCTCGATCTCTTTGGGGCCATGGAAACTGAAAATAAGGGCTTGCGAGTTTGTGTTTGGTGCGTAAGAGAGAGTTTGAGAGTTGAAAGTATATGAGATGTGTAATATGAGGTTGTATGTATATATAGGGTAGGATTAGGGTTAGAAATTGATTTAGAGTAGGATTGTGGTTAATTTGTAGGAAGAAAATCATTGGTAATGGGGATTGTTGTATGGGGTTTTTTTTATTTTTCTGTGTTTTTTTATAGGCTGAAAACTGTTTTTTCAAAATTCAGGTCCGCAGGCGGTCGCCTGCTAGCACGCGGCCGCCTGGTCCTAGCAGGCGGGTGCCTGCTAGGTCTCTGGAAAAAAAATTCTGCCAAGATTTTTCTGTTTTTTTTTGGGTTTTTGGATAAAGTACTACATTATAAAGGTTCCTATGGTCTCATATCTTGGGTTGCCTCCCAAGAAGCGCTTCTTTTATGTCATTAGCTTGACGCAGAGTAATGCGATCAAGTTGACAACAGTTTGCCATATCTCCATAATAATGCTTCAATCTCTGACCATTTACTTTGAATGTTTGGCCCGGATCTTCCTCAAAAATCTCCACCGCTCCATGTGCAAACCCAGTTTTGACGATAAATGGTCCAGACCACCTTGATTTCAACTTTCCAGGAAAAAGTCGAAGATGAGAGTTGAATAGAAGAACTTGTTGCCCCGGCACGAATGACTTAGGAGATAGCTTCCTGTCGTGCCTCCTTTTTACCTTTTCCTTGTACATTTTGTTGTTTTTGTACGCTTGAAGTCGAAATTCATCAAGTTCATTTAACTGAAGCATTCGCTTCTTCCCAGTTACAACTAGATCAAGCTTTAACTTCTTCAATACCCAATAAGCCTTATGCTCAAGCTTCGCAGGTAAATGACATCCCTTACCATAGACAAGTTGAAATGGGAACATCCCAAGTGGAGTCTTGTATGCTGTTCTATAAGCCCAAACAGCTTCATCGAGCTTCAAAGACCAATCTTTCCTTGACGGACAAACGACTTTCTCTAGAATGCGCTTGATCTCTCTATTAGGCACTTCAGTTTGACCATTAGTTTGTGGATGATAGGCAATAGCAATGCGATGATTCACATTATAGCGTTGCATCATAGAAGTGAATTTACGATTACAGAAATGCGACCCTTCATCACTTATGATAACTCGTGGCATTCCAAACCTTGTGAAAATCTTCTTATAAAGAAAACTCAACACTACCTTTGCATCATTAGTCGGTAGAGCCTTGACTTCTACCCATTTCGAGACATAATCGACTGCCAGCAAGATGTATTGATTATAGCAGGACTAGATAAATGGTCCCATGAAATTGATTCCCCAAACATCGAAGTTCTCAACTACAAGCATCACATTTAAAGGCATCTCATCCTTTCTGGTAAGATTCCCAACTCTTTGGCAATGATCACACCTTAAAATGAACTGATGTGCATCCTTAAACAACGTAGGCCAGAAAAAACCTGCCTGAAGAATACGAGCTGCTGTCTTTTCATCACCATAATATCCACCATAAACTGTGGAATGATTGTCTCGTAATATCCCCTCCGTCTCACAGAAAGGATACATCTCCTGATGATCTGGTCAGCTCCTTGTCTAAACAAATATGGTTCATTCCATATGTACCACTTCACCTCATGCAGAAACTTCTTCTTTTGAGCCGCATTCATGTTATGAAGCATTATATTGCTAACAAGATAGTTCACAATGTCTGCGAATCATGGCTCTTCCTCTTGAATTATGAATAACTGCTCATCCGGAAAAGATTCGTTGATTAATGTCTTATCATGTGAAGTAGAATCGGGATTCTCCAATCTAGAGAGATGGTCAGCTACTTGATTTTCAGTACCTTTTCGATCCTTGATCTCTAACTCAAATTCCTGTAGCAAGAGCACCCAACGAATAAGTCTAGGCTTCGAATCCTTCTTTGAAACCAAATAGTGAATGACAGCGTGATCAGTGAATACTGTCACCTTTGTCCCAAGTAGATAAGATCGAAATTTTTCGAAACCAAAAACTATTGCCAAGAGCTCCTTCTCAGTAGTGGTGTAGTTCAGTTGAGCTTCATTTAGCGTCTTACTAGCATAGTAGACCACATGAAAGATATTAGACTTTTGCTTGCCCAAGAACTGCTTCCACTGCATAATCACTTGTATCACACATCATCTCGAAAGGTTCTCTCCAATCAGGTGTCGTAATAACTGGTGCAATGATCAAACTCTTCTTGAGAGTCTCGAATGCTGCCAAACATTCATCATCAAATTTGAAGGGCACATCTTTCTCGAGCAAGTTGCACAACGGCTTAGATATCTTAGAGAAGTCCTTGATGAAACACCGATAAAAACCCGCATAACCAAGAAAGCTACGGATTCCCTTCACAGAAATAGGTGGCGGAAGATTTACAATGACTCCCACCTAGGCTTTATCCACCTCAAGACCCTTACTAGAGACCTTATGCCCAAGAATGATGCCTTGCTGCACCATGAAGTGACATGTCCACCTTAACTAGCACGTCCTCCACGATGCCTCGTGGGTATGTAATAGAACGATCAGCCAATTATAGAGACATGTAGCCGGGCTTTGGATCAGGCAAAATCAGCTTTTTGAAGACAGACAACGATATCAGATTGATGCTTGCTCCCAAATTGCAAAGGCACTTGTCGAATGACAACTTGCCAATGGTGCAAGGAATGGTGAAGTTACCAGGATCCTTAAGCTTTGGAGGTAACTTTTGCTGCAGAACGGCACTGCACTCTTCCGTCAGAGCAACGTATCAAGATCATCCAGTTTCACCTTCCTTGAAAGAATACCTTTCATGAATTTCGCATAACTAGGCATATGCTCCAGAGCCTCAACGAAAGGTATGTTGATGTGAAGTTTCTTGAACACCTTCAGAAACTTACAAAATTGCTTGTCCAGCTTTTGTTTTTGCAATCTCTTAGGAAAAGGTGGTGGAGGATAGAGCTGTTTCTTCCCTATATTACCCTCAGAAAGAGTGTGTTCAACAGTAGTCTTCCTTGGTTCCCCCTCTTTCTCCTATTGCTTTTCTTCTTCATCTACAACTTAAACTTCTCCATCTTTTACTTTTTCAGCATCAGCAACTTTTCCAGACCTTAAGGTGATAGCTTTGACTTGCTCCTTAGCTTCCTTCCAGCCTGGCACTTCAGTATCGCTGGGAAGTGTGCCAGGTTGACGATTAAGCAATACATTGACTATTTGTCCAATTTGATTTTCCAAGGTCTTGATAGAAACAGCCTGACTTTTGCACAAAATCAGCACTAGAAGGTGGAGCAGCACCTCCTCGTTGAGGATATGATTGCCTTTAAGCATATTGCTGAGGTTGCTGGAATCCAGGTGGATTAAACTGTTTACTTGCAGCTTGCTGATATGGTTGCTGAAGAGCATTCTGGTTATTGCTCCAGCTGAAATTGGGATGATTTCTGTTATTAGGATGATAAGTAGCGGGCACAGGCTACTGCGATCTCTAAAAATTGTTCACATACTGAACAGATTTATTAACAAGAGAACACTGATCCGTAGCATGAGAGCCTGCACAAAGCTCACAGATAATAGCTATTTGATTGACTCCATAGTCGGCTAAATAATCGACCTTCATAGACAGCGCTTGGAGCTGCGCTGCAATAGCTGTAACTGCATCAACTTCCAGAATACATGCTACCTTCCCAGGCATCATCCTTTGAGTTGGGTTTTGATACTCATTTGCAACCATAGTTTTAATAAGATTATAGGCTTCAATATAGCTTTTGGCCCACAAGGCGCCTTCAGAAGCTACATCGAGCATGGGCCGAGATTGGGCCCCCAAACTATTGTAGAAACCAGTGATCACCATCCAGTCAGGCATACCATGATGTGGACACTTTCTCAACATCTCTTTGTAGCGCTCCCAAGCTTCGCACATAGATTCTCCTTCTTACTGCGTAAACTGAGTAAGAGCACTCCTCATAGCTGCAGTCTTGGCCATTGGATAGAACTTTACCAGAAACTTTTGCGCGAGATTTTCCCAAGAAGTGATGGACCCAGCTGGTAAAAAATGTAACCAATCCTTAGCTTTGTCCCTCAGAGAGAATGGGAAAAACCTCAGCTTGATAACCTCATCAGTAACACCATTATATTTGAAAGTACTACAGATCTCGACAAAAATCCTGATATGCATGTTGGGATCTTCAGTCGCAGCACCTCCGAAAGAAACAGAATTCTGCACCATTTGAATAGTGCCCGGCCTGATTTCAAAAGTATTGGCCTGAATAGCCGGATGAATGATGCTTGACTGAATGTCATCAATTTTAGGCCGAGAAAAGTCCATAAGAGCTAGATCAGCTGGAACTATATGATCACCCATTATTACAGGTTCTTTCTTTTCACTCTCTTTATCCGAATCTTCAAAAACTATCTTCTCTGGAAAGTCAAGAGCTGAATCTGTCTCCTCAGCTGTATCTAGATTTCTCTTGCGGGTGTGAGAACGTGTTTGCATAAACGCTCGCTAGAGTACCTGAACACAAACGGAGGCAATAAGTAACAAGTCTTAATCAATGAATCCTAATGACCACTGATGGCAAGTACATAAACTAAACAAATTAACACCGAGTCCCCGGCAGCGGCGCCAAAAACTTGTTAGGGCGAAAACACGCGTTAATTAAATCATGCAAGTATACGCGTTCGCAAGTAGTATAGAATGATTTCTAGTTTGTTCCCATAGAGACTCCGATTAATTATATTTAATTAACACTTACTCACCAATGTATGATTACTCTTCAATGTCAAGACAATAACAATTAAGGTTGATTAACTAATATTAACTACGAGAATTAAACACTTAAATTATCAATATTAAACACACATGAGATCATAACTTCATTACTACTTCATTCAATAGTTATTGTTATTACCCTTAGCATGTAATGGTGATGATATTAATCGAACAACACGAAATTGATAAACGCCAACTTTCGTTGTACGAATATCATTCTACCAAGCATCCACAATTAAGATAGAAGTTGAATATGCATCAATTATGTTGAGACCCTATATGTCTACAGAATTTGACAACACAACAATTTAAGCACAAGTTATTCATTATGATTACACAGGACAAGTAAAACGGTTAGAGTTACCAACTAATCATGCATACAATACATGAACCTATGCTAGCATGGAAAGTTCTAAATCTCAAGATTCATTATCGCTTCACAAGAGATTAGCAAACTATCTTACATGTTCGCGATGCACATAAGACGAATAAGCACAACTTATGCTAGATATCATACAATCACCACATACCAAGGTATTAAACAATTAACTAAAGAAATCCATAGTAAATCCGCTATGATCCCATGATCACGATTAGCCCATGATAGAACTCATCGTCACCATGGGTTCATATGAAAACATGATAATAATACAACGATATAAACTAATAAAAATACTTAATAAAAACAGAGTACGTCACAAGAGTATTAAGGTTTAAAGAGTAAGAAAACTTGCATCACTGTTACAACGAATTAAAAGAATCACAAGATAAACGTATGCTTCCTCTTCTTCATTGTTGCGTGCTAAAATGGTCTTCTTGGTCTTCTCTCCTTGTTACTTGTTGTTGAAAATGTCTCTCCAAAAAGTTTATATAAGAGTCCACAAGAACCAGCGCCAACAGAAGCCCAATTATACTCGAATTATAAAATCCAGAATTTAATTTCCCGCACCCAGGCGGCCTCCTCCTTCTTCCAGGCGGTCGCCTGCTCCTTCCAGGCGGGCACCTGCAAGCCTTCTGGAAAAATCCAATTTTTGCTTCTGATTTTGCTGATTTCTTTGCACAACTCCCCGAGACTAATTCCAAGCACATCCTAAGGCTTATTTTGATGAAATCCTCATATCTAAGCAAGTTATACCCTAAAATGCAAAAACACTCGAAAACGCGTCAAATACACAAAATACTCGAGTTCAAGACATCAATTCAAGCCGTTATAAGACACTCTAAGTGGTATAAAATGCCACTTATCACAAACTCTGATGGTAAATGATGATATCATCAAATCATATCTAACAAAAGTACTACTAATATGCTCACCAATAAATCATGATCTTTTGTGATCATGTGTTGGGCTTATTGTTTACCCAAGTTGGATGCAATTGGGACAGTAAGCTTCGACTTATTTTGGACTCGAAATCAGGACTTGACCCAGTTTTCAAAAAAGGTTCGGGATTTGACTTAGGTTGTGACATATGGGACTTTACCATTCACATTTCATATATTTGGAAATAATTACCCTAACTTCATTTTGTAATTATTTCCACAAGCAGTCCAAAATAATATGAATGACTTGCTTCATTAATCATAATCATGGATGCTCAATCGGATGCGACATACCTGCAATGAATCTACAAGCAAAGGGCTTTTAAAAAGCATTTAATATATGCCTTGAATGTGAGAAAAATGTTAAATATGACAAATTTCAAAATCCAGTGTTAGGACCGTAGCTATAGCAGGACAACTTATTTATAAATGTTATCGAAGAGGTCAACCAACTCATTTAAATCAACTAAATGGCTATTTTCAGAAGTTATTAAAAGAAAAAAATATGAAAATCTCTATCTGGTTCTACTTGTACAATCTACGCGCGATGTTTTACGGTGAGAACACAAATTTGAGAGCTTGTATTTTGTGTGAGTCTAAATTTTAATGGCACTGCCAATAGTTTCTATACTAAAATTATACAACTCCAAACCACATCACACAGGAGACTTCTATTTCTATTCAGGATTTTCAATTAAGTAACAGCGGCTCCTCCTAGCGTTGAGGATAAAATTAATTCTATTTGCTTTTTGAATAAGTTAGATTTCAGATGTTCAAGATCAATTTTTATATAACAATGAAAGTTAGTTGTGGAAATAATGGAGTGATTTGGAATCTAAAAGTTATTCCAGCGGCATTTATTCTAGGAGCATTGGTAAGCTCACGCCTTAACAACATTTCTAGGGTTGATTTCTAGCTGGTGAATGATACAACTATATATATTTGGAAATTGTTCCGTACAAAGCACCACACATTTAGAATGTGGTGATTAGTACTCAAAAATGCTGAATGACATAATCATGAAATAACACAGTTAAAATAGTCCAACATCGTGACAATTATAGACCACTATACATTATACATTAATTAAAGAGTTATAGGACAATCAGTTTATTGTACCTCAACAACAAATTGCATATTGTCTTCCCGCAAAAGTATTAGAACCTAATTTACAGTGTATAACTATAACTACTAATACGAGGTCATAAAAGACATCAACCTTTTAAATAGTTTGATCATCTTTATCCAAATTTATTCTATATATGGAATATATACATATTAGGTGGGGTCGTGCTAGGCCAGCTGATTCAGGTTGTAAAATGGTAAACCCAACCAGACCTAATTCTTTTGACCAAAAATAATTCGGACATGGTCCGGAAAACCCTTCTTACATAATATTTCATTTTGAGCTTGATGAGGAAAACTACTACAAGGATATAAAGATGTGAAATAATTTATATGATCACTAGTGATTATACTGAATAAGATGTTTACATCTAACATGGCATACTAAAAATCTTTAATAATGAAATAAGTCTTAATAAGGTCGAGGACTATATTAGTTGCCATATAACTCTACCACAGCCTCAAAGTAAATCTTTGTTGCCTCATAAGTAGGATTATACATTTGCACTGAAGTTGCAAACCACAAATTTTTTTATATAAAAAACTATTCCAAAGAAAGCCAAAGTTAAACATCACAAATTCAGGAAAAATGCCAAAGTAAGATACACAATTACTTATGAAAACCAAAACACAATATTATTAAATTTTCTTATAAATGATAAATGATATTAGGCTTGGGACAAACCTTGAGGTTTTTTTAACCAAACAAGCGGAATTGGACCTCTCCTTTGTACAATGGAGCCTGTTACGCCCAGATCCTTTCGGTCGCTTGAACAGGCTTCGGCTGGATTGAAGGTGGCTTCGGCCGTACCTGAAAGTGAAGAGAATGCGAGGGTCTGCACCCCCGATTCACCTCCGGTGTAAGAATCAGAATCTGGCTGTAAGAATAGGGTAATAATACAAGAAAAACAGAGTGTTCACGAGAGAATGTGTGTATATTTTGTCTTACTTCACAAGGGTTTTTATACCCAATTCGCCTTGAATGTTCAGCCGTTACAAATCATTGAGGGAGTGAAAAGGGGGCGTTATGTCCCTTATTCTGTCCAACGGTCTGCGAGTAGTGGGCCCTGGCCTGGGCTTCCGTGGGCCTTCGCTTCACGGGCCTGGAGGTCCTTCGGCCCAGTAGCTTAACCGCATATTGAGCTTTCGTTCAATGGGCCCTGTTGGGCCTATAACCAACATGTCCCTGTCCTTCAGTTGGGCCTTCAGGCCGGCCGACGGACACCGGTCTTGGCCCATATTGGGGTGAAGAAACCCTAGGGCGATCGCTTCAGTTCCGCCTCGATCTTCGGTCGTACACGTGGCAAGCTTGTGGGGACTTGCAGTGCATTAATGTGACAGCTGTTGGCACGTCGTTCCATGGCTCAATCTCAGTCGTTGAATATCAACCGTTTTGATCTGGGACGTCCATTTCAAAAACCCCCAAACGTCGCTTTTCTGAATTTATTTTAGGCGCCTATATAAGCCCATTTGTGCATTTCATTTTCTTTTTATCACTTTAACTCCTCCATACACAGTGATAAATTGCGGTGAATCTTCCAACCACGGGCAACATCAACTCCGTCTTCCCAGATTATCCCATTTCAATCCAAGAACACCTCCAAATAAGTAAGTCCCTTTTCTTGTTTTCCAGTTTTGAATTTGCATGCTAGTTTTCTATGTTTTAGGATGTTTGCATGTGGACTTAGTGGTTTTGTTCTGGGTTCATGGGGTTTTTTCTGGGTTTTGTGCGTGTGCCATTGTATTTGTTTGGGGTTTTTGGGTAGGTAATAGAAGTTTTTCCGGGTTTTACCACTTTGAGGGGGCCCCGCGGGTTTAAAGATGACATGCGAGGTGTTTTCTGACCAAGAACGTTCTTCGGGATTTATTGGTTTTAGAACGTCTTTCGGGAGCCGACCCAGGGCGTAAACATGTGGTATGGAGTGATGTTTGCGAAAGGTTCTGTAGGCAAGAACATCCTTCAGGAGGGATTGCCTCAGGAGCAGCCTTCGAAAACCGCCTCCGGGGTTCTGGTTCGTTCGGTCCTGGGACGTGTACTCAGGTTTTTTTTTTATGTCTGCTAATCCGAGTACATGGAGTAATGTCTCTCTGTTCCTGATACAGGGACATGGACCGAGCAAACCGTCCCCCAGATTCTTGGGACCCCTTGTCGAACAGCTTGGTGGAAACGTCTTTCATTCGCCCCGAGCGGACGGGACGGGCCCTATATGGTTCGGCTGCTGACTATCCCGCAGCCAATAATCGATCCGAACTGACGAAGGGACGCGTAGTTCAGATTTATGATGATTACTCTGTCCCTCGAGGGCTTTGTTGGCTGTATGCGCCGAGGGAGGGTGAAAGGATCTACGATACTCCCGGGGTGCCGGATGGATATGACGGCTGCGCCGTAGGGGTTTCAGAGGCGGCCTTCAAGTGTGGCTTGAGGGTGCCACCGTTGAAGCTAATCAAGCACCTTTTCTTCCAGATGGGCATCGCCCTCGGACAGATGGACCCGAACGGGTTCATCCATAATAACTGTTTCCAGAACAGGTGTCTTCACGCTGGGATCACACCCAGCACTCGCCTATTCTGGTACCATTATGATTTTCGGAAGAATCCGAAGAGTCCTGGTTTTTACACCATCGCCCGTCGAGCAGGGCGACCTGATTGGACGGCGAACAATTCGAACAATAAATCCACTCACACTCATTGGTGTTATGTGAGTGGTCCAAGGTTGGCGGCTATGTCGGTTTGGCGAGATGTGAATCCCACGCTGCTTCTCATGCCGAGCTTGACCTTGGAAGAGAAGGAAAATTACACGGCATTGGTGGACGTCAATGTGAAGAAGCTGGGTCCTTGAGAGTTTTGGGAAAAGGACTGGCTCTTCAGCTTGTGGGGTGGGGGTAACAAAACTTCTTCCTTTATTTTTTCTTTAGTTTTGTCCCTGCACTTGTATATTTATTTTTTCTTGTTATGCATTCGATTTCAGTGTCTTCAAGGGAGGCTTTGATCGAGAAGAAAAAGGCCAGGACGGCCGAGAAGAAGGCGGCGGAGGAGGCGGCGGAGGAGGCGGCGAAGAAGGTCGCCGATCAGGGGGCTACGCCAGATCCTTCGGAGGGCACATGCGAGAGGGCTCAGACCGAGAAAGCTCCGTCGCCCCGCCAATCTCATGCGGCTTCTGAGGCCGAGGAGGGGGACGATCTGGAGTACATGGGAGAGGGAAACCCTTCCAAGAGGACCCGGAGCAAGGAGGGGATTGTGCGCTCTTATCTCCCAGGGTGGGGCATGCTCACGTCCGACCACACTGTGTATCCAGCCCGGCAATCCACGAAGGAGGTGGCTTCGAACCTATGCCATGGCCTCCAGCTTCCGGTCGATCTTCCGACCTTTGCTTCGGCCTCTGCTACCGAGGCCTGTACGGAGCTTCTGTCCTTCCTGTCCCTGGTATGTTTTTTAATCTTTCTATTTTTTTTGTCCATCTTTTTCCTTTCAGCACCTTTTAGTAATATTTTTGTCGTCCTTTTGCAGGCTGCCCCTTGGGCCGTAGCCGTGGAGGATAAGGTTAAGGACATGGAGACTCGGATGGCCGAGGTGAAGGAGTTGGAGAGGAGGGCCACGGCGGCCAAGGAGGAACTCGTAAGGGTGAAAGCCCAGAACGAGGTCGAGGCCACCGCGCTGAAGGAGGACAGATCTCGGCTGGAGACTGAACTGGAGAGGGCGGACTGGAGGATCTCCCACCGGAACGTCCAACTGAAGAGGTCTCGAAAGGAGCTTCGGAAGAAGCAGAAATAGCTAGACCTGACGGAGGAGCGCTGCTTCCAGTTCGGCGATGACTATGTCTTGGAAAAGGCCCATGGCCTGAACTGGGATTATAAGCAGTTGCTGGACGACAGCCTGGAGGATCCTATCGGCCGGCCAGCAGTCGAAGTCCCTCCTGTCTCCTCCGGCGAAGACGAAGAGCTCTCGAATGAAGACCCTCAAGCCTAAACCTTCAGCACTGAGGTGCTTGACATGACTGAAGACGATCTTGTTGCGAAGTTTGTCGTTGGTGTTTCCATGGTCGTACCCAACTCTTGCAGCGGCATTCTTCGTTCGTCTTCTTGTATTTCTATTTTTTGTAATCGGTACTCTTGGTAATTGGTATTTGTAATTGGTACTCTTGCCTTCGGGCTTTTGTAATTTAACTAGCCTTCGGGGTTTTATATTTTAATGCATCTTTTGTTTTTCATCAGTATTGTCCAACTACATTTAATTATTGTATCTTTGGCTTCATCCGCCTTAACAATTAAAACGAATCGTCTCTTCGGCGTTATTGATTCCTTAACGAAAATGAATTGTATTTTTGGCTTCGTTCACCTTAACAATCTTTAACAAAATGAATTGTATCTTTGGCTTCTTTCGCCTTAACAATTTTAATAATTTGAATAAAATGAATCGTATCTTCGGCTTATTCATTCGCCTTAACGAACTTATCGAATTGTATATTTGGCTTCTTTCGCCTTAATAATTTTAATAATTTGAATAAAATGAGTCGTATCTTCGGCTTATTCATTGGCCTTAACGATCTTAATGAATCGTATCTTTGGCTTATTCATTCGCCTTAATGATCTTAATAAATTACTGCCTTACTACCCCCTACGGCCCCAAGGGTTAAAGGTCGAAGGTGAGTTCGGGCTGTTAATCCTTTTACTGAATTCAGGCGAAGGAACAGGGGTGCTGATCTTTCAGCGATTGCCCCTAGATCAGCAGGTCATGGTTCGTTCTTCCAAGTGGAGGTCTTCTTCGGGATCGCCCCTAAACCTGGTTTTGGGTTTAATTTTTACCTGATTGAGGCCGAAGGACCATGTTCTTCTTTTGATCGCCCCGGGACAGGGGTTCCTTAGGCCTTTTTAATAATGATTAAGGGAAGACGAATGATAGGGCGTTATCCCAGGATTGCCCCTTAAGGCCCTTAATTCGCGTTTACCAATTTCAAATTGTCATAATAGTGTAGTGATGTTCGAGTTTTGGGCGATTGCCCCTTATGTCGTTCCATTAACAAATTAGACAAGGGCGGCGGCCGAGGGGTTTATCTTCTTTGGGATCGCCCTCAGATAATACTCGGGCGGCCGCAACACGTATAAATAAAGAAATTTGACAGGAAATGCATCTTTATTTAGTCAAATTGTTTACATTTTCACATATAATTCAAATACAAACTTTTAAGAAATTTCTTACTGATAAAATTTTCGAAGGCGACTGGCGTGCTAAGTGTTTTTGATTGCTTCGCCTGATAATGTTTCGAGCTTATAGGTTCCAGGACGAACGACCTCGATCACCTTATAGGGCCCTTCCCAGTTAGGCTGGAGCTTTCCTTGTTTGGCCGGCATGGATGCGGTAAACTCTCTTAGGACTAGGTCTCCTACTCCGAAGGACCTTTTCTTCACATTGGAGTCGTAGTGTTGTGCCGCTTGTAGTAAATACCTCATATTCCTTTGATGTACGGCTTCTCTCTCTTCTTCCAGTAAGTCTACATTCGCCTTCAACCCGAAGCTATTAGTTTCCACATTGTAGGTCTCAGTTCGGTACGATTCCAAGCCCACTTCAACAGGAACTAGGGTCTCGGTTCCATAGGCCATTCTAAAAGGAGTTTCTCCCGTTGATGTTCGGGGGGTGGTTCGGTAGGCCCATAAGATCCAAGGGAGTTCTTCCGCCCATCTTCCTTTTGCCTCGCCCAACCTCTTTTTTATTCCTCGGAATATCACTTTGTTTGCTGCCTCGATTGCCCCATTTCCTTGCGGGTGGGCGACTGAGCTAAATTTCTGTTCGATTCCGAAATGGTGCAGAAACTTTCAGAATTTGTTTCCAATAAACTGAGTTCCATTATCTGAGATGCATGTTTTTGGAATGCCAAATCGGATAATGACCTGTTCTAAGAAGAACTTTTTTGCGGCTTCTTCGGTTATGGTTGACAGAGGACGGGCTTCGACCCATTTGGTCATGTAGTCGATGGTGATTATGCAGTATTTCGCTTGCTTCGTGCTAGTGGGCAGTATGCCAACTATGTCCATGGCCCATACGGCGAATGGAATTGGGCTTAGTACAGAGATCATTTCTTCTGGGGGCTGTTTCGGGACGGTGGCGAACAGCTGGCACTGTACACACCTTTTTGCATAGTCGCTGGCGTCGGCCCTTAGAGTGGGCCAGAAGAATCCCTGTCGGAGAATTTTAAAGGCGAGCGACCGACCAGCCAGGTGCTCGCCGCAAATTCCTTCGTGCACTGCCTCCAAAGCCTGTTGTCGTTCTTCGTTGTTCAAACAACGCAGAAGGGGTTGACTGACTGATCGGTGATACATCCGCCCATTGATTATTGTATAGTTCGATGCTCTGTATTTAATTTTCAGCGCATCCTTTCGGTCGGGTGGTAGAATGCCTTTTTCCAAAAAGTTCCTGAGGGAGGTCATCCAGTCGCTCCCCTGGTGAATTTCTAGACATTTTTCCTTCTCGATCGAAGGCGTCTTGGCTTCAGTGAGGTAAATAGAACCCGTTAAGTTCTGTGTCTCGACCGAAGCTAGCCTGGAAAGGGCATCTGCCCTAGAATTGTTCTCTCTGCCAATTTGACTTAGTTCAAAGGTTTCAAATGATAAAGAATCATCACGTACCTTGGCAGCATAGGCTTTCGTTCGGGGATCCCTTTGTTCATACTCCCCCGTGAAGTGTTTCACGACCAATATGGATTATCTCGCTCGCTTTGATCTGTCGTCCCTTTTTGATTCTTTATATCCTCCAATACTTTCCATCTTTCGGCGAATATTCTCACCTCTTACATATATATCATTTAGGGATTTTGGGGGAAAATCGTAAAGATATGAGCGAAGCTTTTTACATTTATAGGGGTCTAGCCCCGCCGTTAGGAAGCCCATTGCTTTGATTTTATCCGGATTAGTGATCATCCCCGCTTCTTCCTTGAACCGAGCAAGATAATCTCCCAGCTCTTCATTCGCCCTCTGCCGACAGTGGACCAAGGCTTCGGTATCCTTCGCCTTTCGGCATAGGTGTGAGTAGTACTTTAAGAATTTCCTCTTCAACTGCTTGTAAGACCCGATGGACCGAGGTTTCAGGGATTTGTACCACATCGAAGCAGAGCCTTTGAGATAAGTCTTGAACATTTTGCACAGCATGATATCGTTGTGGCCCATCCCAACCATCAGGAGTTCATACTTTTCACAGTGGTCCTCGGGGTCTCCCTTCCCGTTGAACTCGCTCATCTTGGGGAATTGTCTCTCTTCTCCCGGAGGGGGTCGATACAGCTCAATCTCTTGTGTTACAACAGGTTCTCGATCGGGCCTCCTATCACCAAACAGGGCCTTCTCTAAGCGATTGAGCCTGAGGCGGGATCCATCGGGCTCCTCATCTGAATCAGAAGAGTAAGGTTGCTTAGCCCTCTTCCTTCGGGGATGCGAATCAGAGTCAGAATCATCTTCTTCGTCATACGTCCTACATTCCCTTCTATCTTTATTCGCTCTGCCGGTCTCGTCGGCCCGCATCGCTTCCCTCAAGGTTCGTTCTTGCAGTTCAATTTCCTCCCTTTGCAGTTGCAGGGCCTTCAACCGGAGCGCATCAACTTCTCTTTTCTTGGCTCGCGCTTCCGCTTCCTTGTCAACTTAATCAACTTTGGCCTTACCCTTCTCCGCGGCCTTTTCTGCCCGGATCTTTAGGAGTAAGGCCTGTTCTTCAGGGGTTAGCGTAATAACCCCGTCCTCGTCGATTAGGGAGGACGGTTGTCCTTTGTCGGTGAAACCAGGCGGCGGTGAATGTTCATGAAGTATTTTTGTCATAGTCTCGTTCTCAACTTGTAACTCTCGTATTTCCCACAGACGGTGCCAAATGTTACGCCCAGATCCTTTCGGTCGCTTGAACAGGCTTCGGCTGGATTGAAGGTGGCTTCGGTCGTACCTGAAAGTGAAGAGAATGCGAGGGTCTGCACCCCCGATTCACCTCCGGTGTGAGAATCAGAATCTGGCTGTAAGAATAGGGTAATAATACAAGAAAAGCAGAGTGTTCACGAGAGAATGTGTGTATATTTTGTCTTACTTCATAAGGGTTTTTATACCCAATTCGCCTTGAATGTTCAGCCGTTACAAATCATTGAGGGAGTGAAAAGGGGGCGTTATGTCCCTTATTCTGTCCAACGGTCTGCGAGTAGTGGGCCCTGGCCTGGGCTTTCGTGGGCCTTCGCTTCGCGGGTCTGGAAGTCCTTCGGCCCAGTAGCTTAACCGCATATTGGGCCTTCGTTCAATGGGCCCTGTTGGGCCTATAACCGACAGAGCCCATTCTTCCTTGCATGAACTGAATTTTTTATCAAGAATAATTTGTCTTGTTTCAATATCATTCGCAACCCTTCCCCGATCACTTACTCCTTTTTCCGACAGGGTGGTAGCAAGCTGAAGTAACCATATGTTCCCGATTAATACTAGCAATATTAGATAATAGTTATAAATTATAGTAGTTAAATATTACTAGTAGGATGACAAATACAAAGTCATTTAGAGATTTGATAAGCTTTTAACTCTTCAGAAAATGCCAGAATTTTAGGTTTTCTTAAAATTCTTTTCAAATACACCTGCAATCCCTACAAAAAACATCAGCATTCTTATCAAAAAGAAGTAACTGCGAGATAACATACGTGACAAAGCGTGCAGTAGAACCGTTGAGGTGGCTCGTCGCTCATGCATAATAGTCTACAGATAAGCTCTTGCATTATAGTTTACGGATTAGTCCAAAAAAGTGGGTCACCCTCTATAAAATAGAATAACTAAACCTTCAATTATGAACAACACGCATGATAAAAAAATTAATATGACAAGAAAACACATTTTGTATTAAATATTAGTAAGATTCTATAAAATCCCTAGAAAGAATCTCATGTATTATGGTCTGTGGATCAAAATTCTCAACGAAGGAAAAAATATTTGGATTAGCACATGTAGGAAATTAGTTTTACAGGCACCAGTAACACCCATTAATGTGGTGACAACACCGGGCTTAAAAGCCTCAGTGACGCGCTAACGCCATTGAAATTTCAATAGCAAGAATTTGTCGATATTGACACTTTGCTCTTTCATTGCCATCATATGAAGACATCTTTACAGTTTAAGAGACTTATTAAAATTACCTTCATTTGAATATAAAGGTTAACCTGCATATTACACAAAATCACACTTATACATCTTAACCCTATTACCTATTACTTACTCATATCAGTGAAATATCTTGACTTGCGCTGTTAAAAAGTTAGCCGTTGCAGGTATCGGCGCTGCCTCTGTCACAACAATTGAAGGGCAGCCTTCGAGGAAAGTGACTGATAATGAAAAGTTCAAGACAAATAAAATGACCCGAATGGAATAGTAGTGAAACGCCGTGAGTCGAAGAGTTATCTCAATGTATATGTTCATAACAAGGGTATTCTAGTATTTTCACCGAGAATTAAATATTTCCTCATAATTGCATATTGTTGTATTATATATATAATAATATATTTCCTAAACCGTAGTCGATATGATTGCCCATTTTTAAAATTTGTTTCATGTTTTTCATTTCCTCGAATTTTATGTTTTTTGAGATCCATGATATTATTGTAAAATCAAGTGAATCACAACGGCAGAAAATGTTAATTAATATATTAGGACTTCTTTTCAGTTTATAAGATAAAGTGCTTATACGATGTGCACCAATAAATCATGATCTTTTAGGGGCCTGTGGTGGACTTGTTATTTATCCAAGTTGGATACGATTGCGATAATAGGCTTCGGCTTATTTCGAAGTCAGAATCGGGATTTGATCCGATTTTCAAAAAAGACTCTGAATTTGAACCGGGTGGGGACACAAAGGCTGACAGTATTATCCTACAATAAACATAGATCCGGAGGTGCGGACACGAAACCGACCAGTATTATCCCATAATGGCTAAAGAGGAATGATTCGGACCTATGGGCTGTCTGTTCGGGCCAGATGTTAAGTGGCATTTATGTCCACTTAGAATGCTCTATAAAGGCTTGAATTTGTATTTTGTACTCAAGTATTTTGTGTATTTGATTTATTTTTGTAGTGTTTTGCATTTCAGGCAAAAATAAGGGATCAATGAGATTTAGCATTGCTTTGGTGTTAAATTTGTGTTCGGACGATGTCCTGGGAGTTTGCTCATGGATCGCCATCAAGAACTGGCAAATAAATCAAAAATCAGAAGTATTTTTTCAGAAGGTCAGCGCGCCCGCGCTGTGTTACCGCGTGACCGCGCCGAAAGGTCAGAATTTTAGAATCCTGTTTCAAGTAGAGAACTGATTTTTTGGAATTCTAATCTGCATGGGCTGTTATATAATGATAACTTAAGGTCGTTTTTCATAAGAAGCATGTAAAAGAGTTTAAGGAGAAGACATCGAGAAGACATGGAGCACAAATACAACCGAGGCGAAGATGATCTAGTTTAATCTTGTGATTCTTTATTTTAAGCTGTAATCTTGGATGCTAGTTTTCTTGTTTTGTTGAACCTATACTCTTGTTTAACGTATGTTATTCCTAAGGAACTAACAATGAGATTTACAGAAGGAGGGTTGAATGTAAATCTCAAAACTTTTTCAAGTTTTGAGCAGTTTCAAAGGCTAAGTATTTTATGAACATTTGTGTGTGAATTGCTTTGAGCAGGTGCAGAAAGATGTATATTCAAAACACAAAATGTAAAGAACACAAAGGCTTTAAAAACTTTTCTGGTGGATTTGTTGTTCCACCAGAGATGTGTATTTCAAAAAATCTGTGATTCAAAGAATTGATCACAGCTGCGTCCTAGTACAAACTAGATAATTTTCTCTCTATATTTTTCTAAACAGCTCTGGAAAATTCATCATCTAATTACTAGCTGCAACTTGGTTTATATATCACCAAGTTTACAAGTGAAGACAAAGATAAAATATAATTTTTAAAATAGTTCTTCACATGTTTCTTCTTCATTTCTCTATCCAATACAATCTAGGATAATCTGTGAATCTTTAAATACTTCCTTGTTTGCACCAGAATGGAAATGCTGCATTTTCTTGATTCCTCCAAGAGGCTACCACATTCCAATTGTCTCTGTCAACCCATGTGCCTCTGTCAGCTTATGAATTGTCACTGTCAACTGCTATTGAACTGAGCATCCGTTGAAGCTTTCATCCGTTGATGGCTTTATCCGTTGATGTTTTATCATTTGAAGCTTTACCCGTTGAAGCACTCATCCGTTGATGGATGTTATCCGTTGAAGCTTTAGAGACATCCGTTGAAGCTTTGTTTCTCATCCGTTGAAGGCCTTTAATCTATCAGTTGATACTACTTCATTTGTACAAAATTACAAGGCATGAAATATTTACAATTAGCCCTCCTATTTGCATATCCACTAGTAGTCAACATGACTTATAATTTCCCACAACTTCTAAGAATTATAACTTAAATACAGAAACTAAAATGTGCTACAATACTAAACTTATTTCTAAGTAAAGCTACTCCATCAACGGATAGCCAGAGTGGTCTTATCCGTTGAGGCTACAAACACTAGATTTCTACTTAAGTGTTTTGCTTAACTTATCATCAAACTAATACACATATTCCTAACAATCTCCCCCTATATATGTCTAATATAATTGTAGGCATAAATTTAGGTTTAACTTGATGATAACAAAGCACTTAACAAATATATGAGCTGAAATCAAATAGAAACTCAAAAGTGCTTTATAAGTGTATGTACTGAGATAGAATTGAAGAATTACATTGTTTCCAAGGATGCTCCTTTAGACTGAGCAAATTATTTTCTTTTCCTTTGTTCCCTTGTTTTCTTCCCTAGCCTCCTGTCATTTTCCTCTACTTGGAGTTGGAGTTGTCTGTAGAATTCATCTTCATCTTCTTCACTGATATCCAACTTAGATTGCATGTCCTTGAGAGTTTCATTACTGACAATTTTAAGCTGGTCTTCAAGTCTGAAAAATCTTCTGACTCCTTTATTGTCTCTGAACTCCATCAACCAATGAGGTGATTTATGAATTGTAATTCCATGCTCAGGGATGAATAATGTTCTAGGCAAGGAATTAGACTCCCACCAAGTTTTCCTTATGCTGGAAATCTTATTGAGAATCTCAGTTTTGGCAGTCCTGGTAAAGCCAGAATCCCTTTTGATAGCTGAGTAGACTCTAACCAAGGTAGAATAGCCCTCATTTAGAATTCTTTGAAGAGGCCAAGTCCTTTCCTCACTTCCTTTATACTTGAACACTAGCCTTTCTGGGAGCTGTTTATAGGCACTTATTCCCCTTACTTCCTCCAGCCCATCCAGATATAGTTCAATATCTGTATACTCTTTTATGTCACAAATGTGAACATAATCATCCTTTGAGGCTTGTGGCTTAGGCTTAGGTTTATGTTTCTGAGTGAATTTACTTGAGGTTAGGGGATGTGTTGATTTGGATTTTCTTTTCAGTTTCTTTGGTGGTGGAGAGGTAGTTAGGAAGGTAGGCAAGTTGATGGTATCCCAATCAATAGGTTCCTCTTTAGGGATGATTGGTTCACCATGGACATTTATACTGGGATCAGCAACAAAAGGTTCAGGAATGGAAGGTAGTGGTTTAGATTTTGATTGGGTTTCCACAGTGTCATCTCCACTCTTCCTTTTTACATTGGCCTTCTTTCTGTTCCATTCCATTCCTTTCTTTCCTCCACACTCTCACCAACCACATTCCCCATATCCACATTTCTGCTTTCAATCTTGTCTTCTTCATTCTTGTCTTCAATCTTCTTCTTTTCTTCAGTCTGACTTGACTTTAGCTGTTTTTCAAGCTTTGCTTGTGCTCTTTTGTCAGCCTTCAGCTTTTTAGCTTCTTCCTTTAACCTCATGGTTTCTTCCCTCTTGGCTATTGAGAATTTGGGATGTTCTTGCATCACACAGATACTCTTTCCCTCTCTATACATGATAGCCATATTCATTCTTTCCACTACATCCTTGTTCTCTTTGTGCTTTATGATGTTAACACCCAAAACTTTTTCTTCATCAGGCTTTGGAAGAGGAAAATCCACTTCTTTTAGTTGAACAAAGTTTAGAGGGTTCTTTGTAGAGTCCTTGTTGAATCTAGTGGATGGCTTGAGTACCATGGGCTTCAGGTTCCTGAAAGAAGTTTCTCCAACCTTATTCCTCCTTACTGGCTTATGCTCCATTGTGATTTGCTCAACTTTTATGCTACATTTCACAGATAATAATTTTGTAGTTGTAGAGCCAAACACATGTTGCATCCTTTCATCAATTTTTCTCATTTGCTCTTTCACCTTCATCTCAGCTGCTGCTAGCTGGATTAGATCAATTCCATCAAGCTTTCCTTTGATTTGAAGTGTTGGAGAAGTAGTGATGGCAGGAACTAGCACTTTGGAAATTTGAATGTTTGTAGATGGCTCCCCTCCCCCTTCCACTTTATTCTCCCCCTTTTTGTTATCATCAAGGAGATGAGTCAAGCCTTGTGCTTTAGCCAGTTGCATTAGAAGACTGGTCTGAAACTGTTGATTTTGAAGAATGGTGACCACAAAGTTTTCAATAACTTGAACTCTGTCCTCCAATTTGGCCGGCTTCTTTTCAACATCTCCCCCTAAGTTCATGCTTCCATCAAATGAAACAGAGTCATCATCATTAGAATTTACTCCAAATTCTTCAGATGGCTCACCAGTTGTAGAAGGCATCAAATTGACAGCAGTTTTATCCCTTTGTAGAGATTCTGAAGTATGTACTAGATTTAAAGTCTTCTATGCCTCCTCATTGCCCTGAGTAGCCAATAGTTGATAGGCTGACACAAGATGAGTAAAAGTGTCAACATCCAAGGAAATGTTATCAATTACAGCTTTATAATGTTGCTGAAATTGTCTTTCCTTTTCAGCATCATCCACAATCATTGACTCATGAGCAATGGATGGATCCACCCTTATACCTTATGTACCTGCTTTTCTCTCAATTTCTCTATTTTCTTGTATCAGGGGCTCCCCCTGGCTCACACTCCTCACACCCTCACCTTCACCTACTAAGGTGGCACTCCTCTCACTTTCTTTTGCCATGCTGGAAGAAATATCATGCATATTTAGACTCTCAAGCTCTCCTTTTGCCTGGGAGCAACCCAGCCTCTCACTCAAATTTTCACTCCCTTCCCTCAATCCTAGAAGTGATTGTACAGTAACCATGTCTTCTACACTTGGAATTAATTCAGTTGTTTGTGTAGAGGCTATCAACGGATAAGGAGTATCCGTTGAAGTGGAAACTGATGGTATCAACGGATAAATGCTGTTAAGCTTATCCGTTGAAGAACAACCACTTGTCAACGGATGAGAGATATCCGTTGAAGAAGGAAAAGAAGTAGAAATTGAAAGTGACATAATTGTTGAATCTGTGTGGATTGATTTTAAGTTAGGTGACCCAGATTCTTATGATCCAATAAATCATCTAAAAGATTATGATCACCAGTATTTGAGTGGGGCTCCTCCCTGAGTTGTAAAGAGGGAGAATCAGGAATTGATGTGAATATCATGTCCACATCCAGAGATGGTGATGGAGAATTTGGTGATTGATGTGTGTCAATTTTGAGAGAATGGGGTTGTGACTCCACATTTGTTGGAGTTACATCAAGCTGAATTTGAGAAGGCATAGATACAGGTGGGTGTATCTGTGCAGTGTGTGCACCCTGTGTGGAAACTAGGGTTTTGACCTTTTTTCTTCTTGTAAAGGCTTTTACAGGTGAGTGTGTGGCTTCAGTGTCCCTCCTTCTTTTGTTCTGTATCCCTGGTTGGGGACTATTTTCAATAGCTGCACCCTTTTGGGAGGATGCGACTAGGGATGAGTTTGAATTCTTTTCAACCACCACAGTCTTTTGAGAACTGTGGCTTGGCTAGCTGGGGTACCACTCACCTCTCCTACCTTATCCTGGGGGTTTTCTTGATGTTCACCCCTCCCCTCAACACTCACACCCTGTTCACTCCCCTCAGGGTTTATGGTAGTTGTTACAACTGTTGTCTTTTGAGAAACAACAGAGGTGGCTTTCTTTGACTTTGGTTTTGAAACTTTAGGTTTGGTGGCCTTGGTAGGAATCTGTTGAGATAAAGACACAAATTCCATGGTCACACTTGAAGGCAAAGAAATGATGGGGTTGGAAGTAGTAGGAGTTGAAGAAGTATTTACCTCACTTACCTGAGGTGCATTCATGATTGGTAAGTATACCAATGGCACCTGATTGTTGAGGTTAATTCTCAAAAGGTCTGCAAGGACCCTCTTCTCTTATGCCCAACATTTGAGTTTATTACTCTCATTGGTTATGACCAAACCTTCAGCAACATGGTTAGCCAATAACATAAAGAATCTAGCATAGTAGATGTTATGAGGTCTATTAGCCTTGTTACCTAACCTAGTACCCAATTTTAGCATAACATAATTGCTAAAATTAAAGTACCTATCAGAAACTAGCATATAGAGCATATTAACAAGAGATGAAGTTATTACATCAAAATTACTAATTTTCCCAGAGAAAACCTTGATAAAGGCATCACCAAGAAAACTCTATTCTTTTCTAAGGCCTTTTCTCCTAATACTTCCTAAACTAGCAGAGTCAAAGGAATAGCCTATGGAATCTAACATGCTAGATACATCATTATCAGTGTGTGGTGTCATGGCATTGTTTTCAGGTAGTTTGAAATAGGACTGTATATCATCACAGTTAATACAGTAATCTTTACCTTTGAGAGAGAAAGTGATGGTCATATCAGTGGGGTTGAACTCTGCAGTTGTCCAAATCTCCTCAATTACCTCACAGTAAATCGTTGGGGCTTTCAGCATTGCATAGCTTAGTTTGCAGTTTTTGATGAAGTCCATCATCTTGTGATAATCTGAGTGGGCTTCATTCTTTTCCACCAAAGCTACGAAATTGTTTTTCTCATAGACACATCCAGATTGGGACATTATATTTACAACTGGTGCCATTGTAGTGGGTAGAGGTTGCAGAGAAAGGTTGAGAGTTTTGGGAGAGAAAGAGAGTAAAATCTTTTGAAAAATTGCAAGAAAGCGTAAAGTGAAAATAAGAATTCAAAGGGGCTTTTATACTTTCTCAAATTAAAACATAAAGAGAATGATTAAACAATATTTTTTTAAGTAAATTACAGCCATTTGAGAATAAAGGAAAACTGTATGTATTCTAAAAACTGCCTTTAATACAAATACATACAACTATGTATATATATATGTATCAACGGTTAAGTAAAAAGAATCAACGGTTGTGACTTACTTAAAACGACTGATGTGACACTTCAACGGATGAGGTAAACAGTTATCCGTTGAAGATTAACACAGTTTTATCCGTTGAAGGATAAAATTACCAGAAATGTATTTGTCTTTCAACGGATAATGAATATCCGTCGATAGAACAATTTTGGCTTTCAACGGATAGGGAATATCCATTGATAGAATAGACTTTACCTAAAGCCAACTTTGTTCTTGCAACAAATTCATTTCAGGCTACAAAACAAATTACAATAAGGACATGAATTTAAGAAATAATTAAGCATACCTAGCTCACTTACTAATCTTGTGAATGTTGATTCATCAAGTGGCTTTGTAAATATGTCTGCAATATGTTTTTCACTTGGAACAAAATGAAGTTCCACTGTACCATTCATCACATGTTCCCTTATGAAGTGGTACTTGATGTCAATGTGCTTGGTTCTTGAGTGATGCACTGGATTTTCAGTAATGGCAATGGCACTTATGTTGTCACAGAATATTGGAATTTTGTCAACATTTAGCCCATAGTCAAATAGTTGATTCCTCATCCATAGTATCTGTGCACAGCAACTACCAGCAGCAATGTACTCAGCTTCAGATGTTGATGTAGAAACATAATTTTGCTTCTTACTGAACCATGACACAGGCTTATTCCCTAGAAATTGACAGGTGCCAGTTGTACTTTTCCTGTCTATTTTGCAACCTGCATAATCTGCATCTGAGTAGCCAATTAGATCAAAACCAGACTCTCTAGGGTACCAAATTCCTAGATTTGGAGTCCCTTTGAGATATCTGAAAATTTTTTTAATAGCAACTAAGTGAGATTCTTTAGGGCCAGCTTGAAATCTAGCACAGAGACATGTAGAAAATATTATATCAGGTCTACTAGCAGTTAAATATAGAAGTGAACCAACCATGCCTCTATAACTTGTAATGTCCACAGACTTTTCAGCCTTGTTTAATTCAAGCTTGGTGGCAGTGGCCATGGGAGTTTTTATAGATGAACATTCCATTAAGTCAAACTTCTTTAAAAGATCATAAATATATTTAGTTTGACTAATGAAAATTCCACCACTAACTTGTTTAACTTGTAAACCAAGAAAATAAGTTAGATCTCCCATCATGCTCATTTCATATTTACTTTGCATTAACTTAGCAAACTTTTTACAAAGCTTATCATCTGTAGAACCAAATATAATATCATCTACATAAATTTGAAAAAGTATTGTAGAGCCATTAACATTTCTAAAGAAAAGAGTTTTGTCAACAGTACCTCTTGTGAAGTGATTATCTAGGAGAAATTTTGACAAATTCTCATACCAGGCTCTAGGTGCTTGCTTTAGTCCATAGAGTGCTTTCAACAGATAATACACATGGTTTGGAAAATTAGAATCTTCAAATCCTGGAGGTTGGCTCACATAAACTTCTTCCTCCAATTCTCCATTCAGAAATGCACTCTTGACATCCATTTGATAGACTATGAAATTGGCATGGGTTGCATAGGCTAGAAAAATTCTGATGGCTTCAAGTCTTGCAACTTGAGCAAATGTCTCATCAAAATATATTCCCTCTTGTTGAGAATAGCCCTTGGCAACCAATCTAGCTTTATTCCTTATGATAATGCCATTTTCATCCATCTTGTTTCTGAATACCCATTTTGTGTCAATAGAGCTCTTGTTCTTTGGCTTGGGTACCAACTTCCATACCTTGTTCCTCTCAAATTGGTTTAGCTCCTCTTGCATTGCTAAAATCCAATCTGGATCCTATAGAGCTTCTTCCACTCTCTTAGGTTCCTCCTGTGATAGAAAACTACTGTATAGACATTCATCTTGAGTAGCCCTTCTAGTTTGTACCTTAGATGTTGCATCACCAATGATCAATTCAAAAGGATGATTCTTGGTCCATTTCCTTTGAGGTGGTATATTAGCTCTAGATGAGGTTGCCTCAGTATTGTCATGATGTGAGATAGAGTGTTGATTGGTTGAAACTCCCCCTGAGTTACTGATCCTTTGAAAGGAACTGGGAGTTCTATCAACTGATGAAGTAAATTGATTATCCGTTGATAGACTATGATCAACAGATGCTTCATTATGTACTTCAACGAATGATGCACTTTGTCTTTCAACGGATGCTGCATTACTTCTGTCAACGGATGCTGAGTTATGACTTTCAACTGATGCAGCATTTTATGCATTATCCAAAGGCAAACTTTGAATCCTTTTTAAAGTGTCTTCTCCATCATTCTCGTCTTCACTATCATCACAATATATTTCAATATTGTCAAATTTGAGTCCTTCATGATGTCCCTCATCTGTTAGTCCATCAATCTTTTAATCATCAAACACAACATGCACAGATTCCATAACAATGTTGGTTCCTAGATTGTAGACCCTATATGATTTTCTAGCAGAATAACAAACAAATATCCCTTCATCAGCCTTTGCATCAAACTTTCCTTTGTGATCAGGTTGGTTCCTTAGAATGTAGCATTTGCAACCAAAAATATGAAGGAAGTTTAAGGTTGGTTTTCTTCTCTTGAACAATTGATAGGGAGTCATGCCTTTTGCCTGATTGATTAGAGAAATATTCTGAGTGTAACATGCATAGTTAACAGCCTCAGCCCAAAAATATGTTGGGAGTTTTGACTCTTCAAGCATTGTTCTTGCAGCTTCAATTAGTGATCTGTTCTTTCTTTCCACCACACCATTTTGTTGTGGAGTCCTTGGAGCTGAAAACTCATGCATGATCTCATTTTCTTCACAGAACAACCTCATGGTAGAATTCCTGAACTCAGTTCCACTGTCACTCCTGATATTTCTTACTTTGAAATCTGGATGATTATTGACTTGCTTGATATGATTGATAATGATTTCACCAGCTTCATCCTTTGATCCAAGAAAGTAGGTCCATGAAAACTTTGAGAAATCATCTACAATCACTAGGCAATATCTTTTCCTTGAAATTGATAATACATTGACTGGTCCAAAAAGATCCATGTGTAGCAGTTGTAATGGTTCATCAATTATTGATTCAAGCTTCTTACTGAATGATGCTCTCTTTTGCTTTCCTTTCTGACAAGCATCACACAGTCCATCCCTTGAGAATTCTACTAGAGGTATTCCTCTAACTAAGTTCTTTTTGACTAGATCATTCATTGTCTTGAAATTCAAATGGGACAGATTCTTGTGCCATAGCCAACTTTCATCTTGACTTGCTTTGCTGAAAAGACAGGTAATTGATTCTGCATCTGTAGAGTTGAAGTCAGCCAAGTACACATTCCCTTTTCTAACTCCAGTTAGAACCACTTTGTTGTCCTTCTTACTTGTGACAACACAGGCTTCAGTATTGAAGGAAACAGTATTCCCTCTGTCACATAGTTGACTGATGCTCAATAGATTGTGTTTGAGACCATCAACTAATGCAACTTCATCAATGATGACATTTTCCTTTGAAATCAAGCCATATCCCATAGTGAACCCTTTGCTGTCATCTCCAAAGGTTATGCTAGGGCCAGCTCTCTCCTTGAACTCTGTGAGTAGGGTGAAATCTCCTGTCATGTGCCTTAAACAACCACTGTCCAAGTACCATAGATTCCTTCTTTTTCTCTGCACACAACAAAATCAAATCAAGTTGATTTTGGTACCCAAGTTTCCTTGGGTCCAGCCTTGTTAGTCTTTTTCCTAGACTTTATACTTCCTGCACCTTTTGATTTAGGTAACTTTGGGTCAACCTTGGTCTCAGATGTAGTTGGTTGAAGTGTAGGGTTAGTCACAGAATCATTTAGCACATTTGGTTGAATTTGATAAGGCATAGATTGTGCAAGCATGTTATTCCACATAGGCATGTTGTATGGCATTTGAGGAATACTAAATGCAGCAAAATAAGGATTATTAGCATATGGCATGTTTCCAAAATGTGCATGAGGATTTTGTTGAGACATAACAGGCATAGCACGCAGAGGTGACATAGACATGTTAGGCATGGAAGGAGTTAAAGGCATGAGAGCATTCTTAACAGACTTGCAGTTAGCAGATAGATGATTAACACTTTTACAATGCACACAACTTTTTCTAGGAGCATACTTATCAGGTGTGTAATTGTTGTGTTTGTTAATCCCTACCTTCCCATTTCTATTAGATTTTCTTTCAGTTTCCTTTTTATCCTCAACCAACTTAAGCCTATTTTTCAACTGATCTAAAGTCATGTGTCCTATATTTACCTTACTGGCATCTTTGGATGTGCTAGCCTCTTCTTTGACAAAGTTCTTGGAAGTTGATCCAAACTTCTTATTGAGATTTTTCAAATTATCCTTTTTAGAAACATTTGCCTATTTTAATTGATGAGCCTTCGAAAGATGCTCCTTTTCTTCCTTCAACGGATAACTTTTATCATCCGTTGATTCCATATCTGTTGACAATCCATCAATTAATTCCACGTCCTTTTTGTTTTTCTTCCAGGCATTCTCACAGAGTGATTCAATTCCCTGAACCTTGACAATCTGAGCACTGACATCCCTAGATATTTTCCAGGCCTTGATTACTTCTTGCTCACGTTCTAGTTGTTTAGAAAGAATTTCTACTTTCTTAACAGACTCTTCTAGTTCACTCTCAACAGATAAGCATTTGATTTTAATCTTTTCAAGCTCAATTACCTTACCCTCTAACACAGCATTCCTATCACTTAAAAACAAATTATTCTCTTTAATTCTTGTGTTCTCTTTAGCTAGTGATTTAAGGGAAACACGTAAATGATATAATTCATTGGACATATCATTTATAGCTTCATTGCATTCATTTTTAGAAAGCTGAGAGAGGTCAGTAGTAAATACCTGGTTGCTTGATGAACTAGTTTATTTTCATCAGAATTAGCCATCAGGGCTAGGTTGACATACTCCACATCATCATCTTCATTTGCTCCATCGGCTGCCCAGTCATTTTCTTGAGTCAGAAAAGCCCTTTCCTTTTGTTTGAGCAATTCGAAATATTTCTTTTTGTAATCCACTTGCTCAAATTTCTTCTTTTTAGAAGTTGGCTTTCTGCACTCACTTGCAAAGTGTCCACTTATGCCACAGTTATAACATTTGAACTTAGATTTGTCCACCATGTTCTTGTTTGGCTTAGTGAATCTAGTATTTTTCTTGAATTTCATCTTTGCAAACCTTCTGGACAGAAAAGCCAAATGTTCATCAACATCATTAGAGTCATCTTGACTGGAATTGTCTTCAACCTCAGCTACTTGCTCCTTTCCCTTGCTTGATTCTGATTTAATTGTGCCAATTTTGAGACTTGGCATTGTCTTTTCTTCATTCCTGGCTTCAGTTCTCTCATTGTCAGCTACAAGTGCAACTGATCCACTTTTTCTCTTTCCCTTTTCCAACAGCTCATCTTGCTCCATCTCAAGCCCATAGGTCTTCAAAATTCCATATAATCTTTCAAGTGTGAAGTCCTTATAATCTTGAGAATTCCTCAGTGAAACAGTCATAGGCTTCCATTCCTTTGGTAGAGACCTCAGAAATTTTAAGTTGGAATCCTTGACTTGGTACACTCTGCCATACAGCTTCAATCCATTCAACAGTTTCTGAAATCTATTAAAGGTATCATTCATTGATTCTCCTTCTTCAAAATGAAAATATTCATACTGTTAAATGAGAAGCTGCATTTTGTTTTCTCTTACTTGTTCAGTACCTTCACAAATAAGTTGCACAGTATCCCAAATTTCCTTAGCAGTTTGGATGTTAATGACATTGTCAAACATATCTTGATCTAGGCCATTAAACAGAATGTTCATGGCTTTCTTGTCCTTGTGAACCTCTTCAATATCTTCATCAGTCCATTCTGCTTTTGGCTTGAGAATAGACTGTCCAACAGCAACTGTGGCAGTGGCAGCTGTGGCTACCTTGTGAGGGATGTGAGGACCATTTTCAATGTAGTTGATGTAGCTTTCATCTTGAGAGAGAAGATGTAGATGCATCTTCACTTTCCAGTGATGATAATTATCTCTATCCAGGATTGGAATCTTTACTCCAATATCCTTATTACTCATGATGTTAGTAGAATAGATCTTTAAACTCTTTGTAAGTTAAGAGCTTGTTCTGATACCAATTGTTATTCCCAAGGAACTAACAATGAGATTTACAGAAGAGGGGTTGAATGTAAATCTCAAAACTTTTTCAAGTTTTGAGCAGTTTCAAAGGCTAAGTGTTTTATGAACAGTTGTGTGTGAATTGCCTTGAGCAGGTGCAGACATATGTATATTCAAGACACAAAATGTAAAGAACACAAAGGCTTTAAAAACTTTTCTGGTGGATTTATTGTTCCACCAGAGATGTGTATTTCAGAAAATCTGTGATTCAAAGAATTGATCACAGTTGCGTCCTAGTACAAACTAGATGATTTTCTCTCTATATTTTTCTAAACAGCTCTGGAAAATTCATCATCTAATTACTAGCTGCAACTTGGTTTATATATCACCAAGTTTACAAGTGAAGACAAAGATAAAATATAATTTTTAAAATAGTTCTTCACATGTTTCTTCTTCATTTCTCTATCCAATGCAATCTAGGATAATCTGTGAATCTTTAAATACTTACTTGTTTGCACCAGAATGGAAATGCTGCATTTTCTTGATTCCTCCAAGAGGCTACCACATTCCAATTGTCTCTGTCAACCCATGTGCCTCTGTCAGCTTATGAATTGTCACTGTCAACTGCTATTGAACTGAGCATCCATTGAAGCTTTCATCCGTTGATGGCTTTATCCGTTGATGCTTTATCAGTTGAAGCTTTACCCGTTGATGCACTCATCCGTTGATGGATGTTATCCGTTGAAGCTTTAGAGACATCCGTTGAAGCTTTATTTCTCATCCGTTGAAGACCTTTAATCTATCAGTTGATACTACTTCATTTATACAAAATTACAAGGCATGAAATATTTACAATTAGCCCTCCTATTTGCATATCCACTAGTAGTCAACATGACTTATAATTTCCCAAAACTTCTAAGAATTATAACTTAAATACAGAAACTGAAATGTGCTACAATACTAAATTTATTTCTAAGTAAAGCTACTCCATCAACGGATAGCCAGAGTGGTCTTATCCGTTGAGGCTATAAACACTAGATTTCTACTTAAGTGTTTTGCTTAACTTATCATCAAACTAATACACATATTCCTAACAACGTACTTTGATTATTATTCAGTTTTATAAAGAATTAGTTTATTATATCATGCTTTCATCGGAACCCATGGTGATGATGAGTTTGGTTATGGGCTAATCGTTATCGTGGGGTTCCAGCGGATTTATTTATGGATTTTAATAGTTAATTTGTTTCGATACCTTAGTGTGTGGTGATTGTATGATGTCCTAGTATTGGTTGTGCTTATTCGTCTTATGAGTGTCGCGAACTTATAAGATAGCGTGTTAATCTCTATTGAAGCGACAATGAATATAGGGGTTTAGAACTTGCCATACTAGCATAGGTTCATGTATTTGATATGCATGATTCGTAGGTAATTTTAACAATCTTACTTGCCCTATGTAATCATGATAGATAACTTGTGCATTAAACTGTCATGTAGTCAAATTCTATAGACATATAGGGTCTCAATATAATTGGTGTCTATTCAGCTTCTATCTCTTTTGTGGATATCTGGTAGTAGGGTATTCGTACAACGAAAGTTGGCATTTACTAGTTTCGTGTTATCTGATTAGTGTCATCACCATTACATGCTAAGGTTAAGAACAAAAAGCCTATTGAATGAAGTAGTAATGAAATTAGAATCCCATGTTTGTCTTATATAGTAAATAAAACCTTTTAATCTCTTAGTTAATTGAATGTTAGTTAATATTGTAGTTATAAACAATCTCAACTTGTTATCATCTTAGCATTGAATAATAAACAAACCATTATTGCATAAGTACATTGATTGAAATTATCCTAAACCAGTCTCTGTGGGAATGAACTAGAATTAATTATATATGTTATGGATAAAAAACTAATATATATAATTGCTGTATTTAATACTAAGAAACGTGAGTTGCGAAGCTCAATTTGACTGCTCTTGTGTTTCGTGACTCAATCTGCCTTAACAAGATGCCTACGTACCTTGCTGATTGCCAAGGATCAAGTCAAAAAATGTAGTTCTAATTTGTGGGGTGAGGCCCTTTATATAGATGTGAGAGTCCTTGAATTGGACTTGGTATAGGAGACTTTGTGGTCAAGCCTCTGAATGAGGATAGACTTAGGAGTCCTAGGAAGTAGGAAGCTGATTCCTTATCCCATGAGGTTCCTTGGAGGCCAATCTACAAGGATTTATATCCCCATTAGGACTTATCTTAATAGCTGTTTTTCTCCCTTATTTATTAATTATGAAATTAATAAATAATCAGGGTTTTTGGGCCTTCTTTGGTCCATCAGGCCTGATCTGGTCCATCAGGCCTGATCGACGTGTTAACCTTTCTGGTCTGAATGTCATACATCTTCTTATTGGGTCTTGCAGCTCAAACTGTAACATTTAATTATGTAATTAGGATTTATTTATCCCTATCATTTGCCCCCCAACTTTTGGGAAACATTTATTGGGTTTCGCAGAAGTTAAGTCTATTCATTCCCTTACAGAGTTTCGTTTTTGCGTAAAGTATGGAGCGACCTACACATTTACAACGATTTTTCCTTTAATTCAGGAATTATCTTAATTTTCAGGAATTTTTCCCTAATTTTCTGGATTTTTCCCTTAATTTCTGGGGTTTTCCCTAATTTTCTGGGATTTATCCTTAATTTCTGGATTTTTCCCTAATTTTCTGGGATTTATCCTTAATTTCTGGATTTTTCCCTAATTTCTGGATTTTTCCCTAATTTTATGGGATATATCCTTAATTTCTGGATTTTTCCCTAATTTTCTAGGATTTATCCTTAATTTCTGGATTTTTCCCTAATTTTCTGGGATTTATTCTTAATTTCTGGATTTTTCCCTAATTTTCTGGGATTTATCCTTAATTTCTGGATTTTTCCCTAATTTTCTGCCTTAAAATCGATCAGGATGTATAAAAAATCGATCAGGATTCCTGACCGATTTCGATCAGGATCCTGATCGAACTAGCTCAGGAAGTAACATTCTGGTCGACGGGATCTTCAATCAGGAATCTGATCGAACTGGCCTTCAAAGTGACACTCTAGTCGACTGAAACATGGGCATAATCGACCAGAATTCCTGATCGATTTCGATCAGGATTCTGATCGAACTAGGTGGCTTTCTATCGTTCTAATCGAATGAAATATCGATCTGGATCCTCTTCTGTGTCGATCAGGACTCTGATCGATCTTAGTGGTTTTCTTCCTTCTTGCTCGAATGAGATATCGATCAGGATCCTTTTTGGGGTCGATCAGGACTCTGATCGAACTTAGGGGATTTCTTTCCTTTTGTTCGAATGAGGTATCGATCAGGATCTTGTTTGGCGTCGATCAGGACTCTGATCGAACTTAACAGGTTTCTTCCCTCTTGATCGATTGAAGTATCGATTAGGATTTTCTTCTTTGTCGATTAGGACTCTGACCGAACCATTTTAAAATTCTGGTCGATTTTTGACCCTTCATTTTCCACAGGAGCTTCTAGATTATTCCTGATATTTCTGGTAGATGGGCTTTTAGGTTGGGCCTGGCTAAATGGGCCTAGAAACGCCTCGTATTCTGAGCTTTTCGCCTATATAAGTGTAGTGTGAAGTGAGAATCCTCACTTCACTTCATATTTCTCATTTTCTCTCACAAATCTCTCTAGAGTTCTCCCTTTGAGAAGGCGATTTCCGGCGACTTCAGCCACCGCAGCTCCACCTTTCTCAGGTTTTTCTGGGTTTCAAGCCTTCAATCGAAGCATATCAATGGCGGATCATGACTTGGCTCGTTTGCAGAAGATGAATGTCTCTAAGAGAGGTACAAACATTCAAATTCAATCTCCATATACTTCCCTACTTGATATGATTAACTCGAGAGGTGATGAATATCCCTCTCTATCTGAGTTAGATTCGTATAACCATGGTAACACCTTTCATGAGTTAGATTGTAGGATAGAGTCCATGAACACCCTGTACAGACTTCCACCCCACCTTAGGATCACTCCAGGCGCCCCTGGGGATAGGACTTGTAATTGGGAGGGGGATACTTTGTTTATCTATCGAGGAGCCCTGACTGCGGGTCTTAGGTTCACATTCCATGAATTTATTCCTCGCTTACTTGCCGATGTACAAATCAACCCTTGTCAACTCCCTCCTAACGCTTGGAGGAACATTATCTGTTTTATGGTCCTTTGTCTTAGAAACAATTTTCCTCTTTCCGTAGCTGTCTTTAGGAAACTTTTCCAATTCTATAATAGCTCCATGAGTCAACCAGGTTGGGTTTTAATTCGTCAACAGCCAAAAATCCCTCATATCTTTGATAGTAATTCCATAGTTGAGAACAACCCCAAATGGAGGGACGAGTTTGTGAGGCTGACCTGGGCTGGGGGTGATTGGGCCACACTCTTCCGTAGGCCCTTTTGCAAAGTGTCAGATGGGAGTCCAGGTAGCATCAGATTATCTGATCAGGAGGAGGTGGCCTACCAAGCCTTAATTTCAGATGATGGGAAAACAGACACCTGGACCCTCTTAGAGGAGTTTTCCTTGAAGAAAGTTGATCTCTCTCAGGCCAGTGATAAGGGTAAATTTATAACTGGATAACCATTTTTCCTTCCCTTTAATTGTAACATTTTATCTCTCCTGCAATTTAATATTCTTTCTATCTTTCTTTTTCAGCTTGCGAGGCCATCAATAATGTCAACAGGCCCAAGGAAGGGGAGTCAGGCCGCCAGAAGAGGGCCAAGCTAAACAGGGACCCCAGGAGCAAACCTGACGGTCCTTCTTTTCTTAAGCCCCACGTCCCGGTGGTCGAGCTGGGGGACGATGTAGATCCTCCACTTAAGGCACATTCCTTCAGGCCTAAATGGGGCTTCAGGAGGAGCGATACGGTGGTTGGATCCACCAAACACGCTAAGGATTGGTCGTACCATTCCATCACTCCCCACGACTTTACTGACATTGTTATGGGGAGTGATATCGAGACTATTGAGCTTCTGGGTTCTCAAGCCTAAGCTGCGGTAACTTTCTTTTTTCTCTTTTTCTTTGAATCCCAACTTTCTCGTATTTTAACGAACTTGTACTAACTCATACATATTTCTTTGCAGAGTAATACCTACTTCCAGGCGGCCCTCCATCAGGCTAGGTCCTGGAAGGGTAACTCAGATGAGTTTGAGAAGGAGATGAAGAAATGGGAGGAGAGAGCCAAGGTCCTGGAGAAGAAGCTGGACACGAAGAAAGAGGAGCTGGCTAAGGCTCATTCCGAGCTGGTGAAACTTAGGAGCGATAAGGATAAGCTCATTGATGGCTACATGGATTCTGACAAGTTTAAGAATCTCATGGAGATTCATGATGAGGGTCTTTATTCCCTACAGTTTACTCAGGGATGGGATGCGGCCGTAAAGGCGGTTTCTGAGAAGCACCCGGGCTTAGTCGACCCTAAAGACTTTATAAGTCCTGAGCAGGCTGAGTCAGAGGACAGCATAGATGCCCTCTTCAACTCCCCTCAGCCAGATGATCACATCTTGGATCCTAACACTGCTTCTCCTCCCGCTTCTCCTGCGAAGGATGCTGAAGGCGCTGATAAGGAGCAAGAGAATGAAGGCTCCGCATGGAGGATTAGTTTTTTTATTCTGTAATTTTATCCTTAACTTATGTCTGGACTTTTGTTTGTATTAAAACTTATTACCCTCCGGGGTTATTTTATATGCTACTCTCCTTATTCGCATCTCTCTCCTTTATTTTTCCGATACTTTAATATGCATTCAAACTTGACCTAATGGGCCACACAAGTATTATCACAACTCAAACATCCATAGGTTGAAATAATTTTGAACTCTTCAATTTCAAGTCTAGTTTTCCAAAACCTTACATAATATGGGTTCGACCCTGATCAATAATAGCTAGAAAATAAAAATCCTATGCAAACAAAGCTTCAAGGTGCTCTCAAACCTACTTGTCACAATGACAAGTGAGAATCGTACTTCGACTATCTTACACGTAGTAAACCTTTAGGTTTTGCGCATGCCAGGTTCTCGGGACTTCAAAACCATCCATAGTCTCCAGCTTGTAGGTTCC
This sequence comes from Apium graveolens, assembly GCF_009905375.1. Classification (NCBI taxonomy): domain Eukaryota; kingdom Viridiplantae; phylum Streptophyta; class Magnoliopsida; order Apiales; family Apiaceae; genus Apium; species Apium graveolens. The sequence goes on from NC_133649.1 coordinate 193,566,131, forward strand.
TCTACCCTGAACGCTCTTGACTTTGTACGGCCCTTCCCAATTTGGGGCAAGTTTCCCTTTCTGTCCTACCCCAGAAGCTTCTATCTTCCTCAAGACTAGGTCACCTTGTTTAAAGAACCTTTTTTTAACCCTTAAGTTGTAGTAGAATGAAGCCTTCTTCTGATACTCTACTATCTTTGCATGTGCTTCATCTCGCACTTCATCGATTAAGTCTAGAGCCAACCTTTGTCCTTCCTCATTTTCCTCAGCATTGAAAGCCTGAATCCTTGGAGAGGAATGTGATATCTCCACTGGAACTACTGCTTCTGCCCCATACGCCAACATGAAGGGAGTTGCTCCTGTCGTGACTCTACAGGTAGTCCTATAGGCCCATAATATGGGAAGTACCTCATCCACCCAATTATTTCTTGACTTCTCGATCCTCTTCTTTAGTCCATCCAGGATTATTCGATTTGCTACTTCCGCTTGCCCATTAGCTTGTGGGTGAGCCACGGAGGTGAACCGTAACTTAATTTCATTTTCTTCACAATACTTCTTGAATTCCTCGTTGTTAAACTGCGTTCCATTGTCGGTGACTAGGACACGTGGAATTTCATACCGGCACATAATGTTTTCCCACAGGAATTGTGCAACCTGTTTAGTTGTGATTTTGGCCAAGGGTTTGGCTTCAATCCACTTAGTGAAATAATCAATGGCTACAATCAGATACTTCCTTTGTGCCGTGGCCATAGGGAAAGGCCCTAGAATATCCATCCCCCACATAGCAAAGGGAATAGGCGAGTTGATAGATGTCAGCATCTCGGGAGGTTGTCTAACAACAGATGCATGCTTCTGACAGCGGTCACACTTCTTCACATATTCTTTGGCATCAACCATCATTTCCGGCCAATAAAAGCCTAGACGAGTTATCTAATGAGCCAAGGCCCTGCCCCCCAAGTGTTGTCCACAAATACCTTCATGCACTTCTTCAAGAGCCAAGCGTGCCTCATCGGGCCTGAGACACCTCAAGTAGGGAACCACGAAAGATCTTTTGTAAAGAATCCCATCTATCAAAGAGTACCTTAGTGCTCGAACAGTTAACTTTCGTGCTTCAATTGCATCACTTGGCAACCAACCGGTTTGAATGTGAGCCTTGATAGGATCAATCCATAACGTCCCCAGGCCTATGGGAGCCACAAGTTTAACATCTATGCTTCGTGTCTTCAAAACACGGAAGTACACACTTCCCGAACTTTCTTCTATCTCAGATGAAGCAAACTTTGATAGCGCATATGCCTTAGCATTTTCTTCCCTTGGAATATGTTCAACATGGCATTCATTAAATTGGGTCATCACAGCCCTTGCTAGGCGGACATACTTAGCCATCGTATCATCCCTTGCCTCAAATTCTCCCTTTACCTGGGATATGATCAGCTTTGAGTCTCCCCGGACCTTTAAGTTTTTGACTCTAAGTGTCCCAGCTAGACCAAGGCCAGCTATCAGGGCTTCATATTCTGCCTCATTATTTGTGGTTGGGAAGTCTAGCTTCATAGCATACTCAATTAAGAACCCATCAGGGCTTTGCAAAACCAATCCTGCTCCACTGGAGTTTGTTTTTGATGCTCCATCAAAATAGAGAACCCAATATTCTTTAGCATCCTTCTCTTTGCCCCTATTATCGACTCCCTTGTCTTGAGGTATGGCATCTTCCTGCCCCCCGACTTCTTGGTTGGGTATGGTACATTCCACCACGAAGTCAGCTAGTGCCTGGGCTTTTATTGCCGTACGTGGCTTATACTTGAGATCGAACTCTCCCAGCTCTATCGCCCACTTAATCAATCTCCCACTTGCCTTGGGACTGTGAATGATATTTCTCAGGGGCTGATTTGTTAGCACCTCAATCTGGTGAGCCTGAAAATAAGGACACAGCTTTCTCGAAGCCATTACCAAGGCTAAAGCGAATTTCTCAATAGTTGAATAATTCAACTCAGCACCATGCAAAATTTTGCTGACACAGTATACGGGTTTCTGAACTTTCAGTTCCTCCTTAACCAACACCGCGCTCAAGGCGCTTTCTGAAGCAGCCAAGTACAAGAATAAAACTTCATTCAAAGATGGTTGGCCAACAACGGGGCCTGAGCCATATACTTCTTTAACTCTTCAAATGCCTTCTGGTTTTCCTCATTCCATACAAAGTCCTTGATATTCTTTAGTGACTTGAAGAATGATAGGCACTTGTCTCCTGACTTGGAGACGAATCGTCCTAGCGCAACAACCCTTTCGGTGAGTTTCTGAACATCCTTGACAGTTTTTGGTGGTTCCATGTCCAGGATCGCCTTTATTTTATCGGGGTTAGCCTCAATTCCTCTCTTTGAGACCATCAATCCCAAGAATTTCCCAGATCCTACTCCGAAAGCACACTTCGTAGGATTCAACATCATCTTGTGGTACCTCAGGACCTCAAAAGCTTCCCTCAAATGGGTTATATGATCAGTCTTTACTAGACTCTTGACTAACATGTCATCAATATAGACTTCCATAATTTTTCCAATAAAGTCCTTAAAAATTTTATTCACCAACCTTTGATAGGTGGCTCCTGCATTCTTGAGACCAAACGCCATAACAAGATAACAATAAACACCAAAGTCAGTGATGAATGATACCTTTGGAATGTCATCCTTATGCATTTTGATCTGGTTGTATCCGCTAAATCCATCCATGAAACTCAGCATCTCATGCCCAGCAGTGGCATCAATCAAAGTATCAATCCTTGGCAGCGGAAAACAGTCTTTAGGGCATGCATCATTCAGATCAGTAAAGTCTATACACATCTTCCACTTTCCATTAGCCTTCCTCACCATTACAGGGTTTGCTAACACTTCGGAAATTGGATCTCCTCAATGAAACCAGCCTCTAAGAGCTTTTCTACTTCCTGTTTTATAGCCTCTTGTCTTTCCGGGGCAAAATTTCTTTTCTTTTATTTCACTGTCTTCCGGCTTGGATCCACGTTTAACTTGTGAGTAATCAATTTCGGGTCTATGCCTGGCATATCAGCTGCTGACCATGCAAACACATCACTATTTTCTTGCAAAAATTTCACCAACTTCCCTCTAAGGGGCTCCTCTAATGTGGCTCCCATGAAAGTCATCCTCTCAGGATTCTCGGGGTCTAAAGGAACCGAAACCAAGTCTTCTACTGGTTTTCCTCTCTTCTCGTCATTTTCTTGGATATCCATATCTTCAATAGGAAGAACCTGCCCCCCGACTCCATCTGTCCTCAACGAGGCCACATAACAACTTCTAGCCATTTTTTGATCTCCTCTCTCTTCTCCAATCCCGTTTCGGGTGGGAAACTTCAAAACTGAATGGTAGGAAGAGGGGACTGCCTTAAAGGCATGTATCCCTGTTCTCCCCATGATAGCATTATAAGTTGAACTAGCCTTTACTACCACGAAATCCAACATCTGCGTTGCTTGTCTTGGTTCCGTACCTATGGTGGTTGGCAGTTTGATAATCCCTTCCATAGGACATTCTACTCCAGCAAATCCATATATCGGCATGTCGGTTGGTGTCAACTGGGAATCGTTATACCCCATCCTTAGAAAGGCGTCGTGGAGCAATATATCCACAGAAGCACCATTATCCACAAGAACCCTCTTAACCGGGCTATTTCCTATTATTGGTGTTATGACCAACGGGTCGTCATGAGGAAACTTTACGCCCTCTAGGTCAGAATCATCAAAAGCCAATGTTACTTCTGTCCTGGCCCTCTTTGGGGCTTCTCCAACAATATGCATAACCTCTCTAGTATATGCCTTTCTTGAATTTTTGGACAATCCAGCAGCAGTTGGACCTCCAAAGATCGTGTTTATCACAGGTCCTCGAGGGCGTCGCGGTCCTCCAAAAATTGCATTTATAACCGGCCCTCTAGGTTGGGGATTCCGCCCCTGATCGTCTTGGTCCCTCCTACGATCTTCAAAGTTCTTCCTTCCATTATTATTTATGTCCCCTCCATCTCCAGTATACTTGTTCAATCTTCCTTTTCGAATCAAAAACTCAATTTCATCTTTCAATTGCCTACACTCATCGGTGTCATGGCCAACATCCTTGTGAAACCTGCAATACTTGCTCTTATCTAGCTTGGCGGGATCAGCCTTCAAGGGCTTAGGCCAACGAATATCTCTATCTTTCTCAATCTCCATCAAAATCTGACTTCTAGGAGCATTCAGCTTAGCGTATTCAATGAACTTTTGCCCAGGTCCTCCCTTCTTGGGGGTTGAATCAGGGTTTTGTTCGGTTCTAGGATATTTGTCCTTTGCAATATATTCTAGATCAGTTTTCCGCTTCTTGCCTCCAGTGGGCTCATTACTTACTACGGTCTTCCTCATACTTTCTTCAACCTTGATATACTTCCCTGCCCTCTCTTGGAGCTGCAATATGCTTTCAGGGGGACGTTTGGCCAAGGACATCTTGAAAAACTCGTCCCTAGTTCCTTGTTGCAGTGCTATCATGGCTACCTTATCATCAAGGTCCGGGACTTTTAAAGCCTCCTTTGTGAAACGATTCAGGTAATCTCTCAAGGATTCCTTAGCTCCCTGCACAATACTCATAAGAGATGCTGAACTTTTCTCATGGACTCTCCCGCTGATGAATTGCTTAATAAAAGCCTGACTTAACTCTTTGAACGATCCAATAGAGTTTGGAGGTAAGCGACTGTACCATCTTTGAGCCATACCCGACAGGGTTTGAGGGAAGGCCCGACACTTAATAGCGTCATTCACGGGTTGCAGCAGCAGTGCATTAGAGAATGTCCTGACATGGTTAGCGGGGTCTACAGTGCCATCATAGGCTTTGATAGTGGGCATCTTGAATTTCCTTGAGATATGGGCATTCATTATCTCTTCTGTGAAGGGTGGAGTTGGATCATCAGGATCTCCAAGGGGAATGAGATTGCTTGGATCAGTTTTTGGGACGACAGCCCTTCTTCGTATCAGACCATCCAGGTCTATGACAGGAGGAGGATTTCTCCCCCTAGGAGGTATCTGGGGTCTGGTGGCCTGGTGAGCTTCCAAGTCACGCCTCAGCCTTTGGATCTCAGCCTCATGAGCCCTTATCCTTTCCTGCACTTCCTGGGGACTCGCCCCTTGGGTGCTTCGAGGGCGTTGCCTTCCATCGGCCATCGGCTCCTTGCCAGGACGTCTCCTTCTTGGGGCCACTTCATCCTCCGAAGATTCGGAATCTCTCTCAGTGTAAGGACCAGAAAATTCCCGATCCTCGGGGATAGGAGCCAAACCTCGTATATAAGGGGGCGATTGCCCTCGTGCTTCACTTCGCCCAGCATATCCACTTCCTCCAACCTCGGGGTAAAGGGGCATCCCATAAGGGGGGTTAGTAGTAACAACAGTTGAATATTCATACCCGACGGGTCGAGAATTCACAGGTATATATACTTGTTGAACTTGAGGATTCGTACCTTGAATAGTCGGGGAAGTCGTCCCTTATGGCTGAGGTTGAGTTGCCCCTATCTGGGCTTCTGCTTGAGTAGATGCATAAGTTGAGTGGGGAGGAATCTCCACGGTTGACGAAATCACCTGAGTTGTCCCTGATGGTGTTCGCTCCTCCAGAGCGCTAGTTGTTCTCCGTGTTCTCGCCATGGTTGTTGTTCAGTTCCCACAGACGGCGCCAAATGTTATGGATAAAAAACTAATGTATATAATTGCTGTATTTAATACTAAGGAACGTGAGCTGCGAAGCTCGGTTTGACTGCTCTTGTGTTTCGTGACTCAATCTGCCTTAACAAGATGCCTACGTACCTTGCTGATTGCCAAGGATCAAGTCAAAAAACGTAGTTCTGATTTGTGGGGTGAGGCCCTTTATATAGATGTGGGAGTCCTTGAATTGGACTTGGTATAGGAGACTTTGTGGTCAAGCCTCTGAATTAGGATAGACTTAGGAGTCCTAGGAAGTAGGAAGCTGATTCCTTATCTCATGAGGTTCCTTGGAGGCCAATCTACAAGGATTTATATCCCCATTAGGACTTATCTTAATAGCTATTTTTCTCCCTTATTTATTAATTACGAAATTAATAAATAATCAGGGTTTTTGGGCCTTCTTTGGTCCATCAGCCCTGATCTGGTCCATCAGGCCTGATCGACGTGTTAACCTTTCTGGTCTGAATGTCATACATCTTCTTATTGGATCTTGCAGCTCAAACTGTAACATTTAATTATGTAATCAGGATTTATTTATCCCTATCAATATATTACTTGCGATCACGTATACTTGCGTGAATATTAGCGCGTGTTTTCGTCCTAACAAGTTTTTGGCGCCGCTGCTGGGGACTCGGTGTTAATTTTGAGTTTATGTGCTTGACATCAGTGGTCATTAAAGTTCACTGACTCAGATATTTTACTTACTTGTTTACTGGTTGCTTTTTCAGGTACTCTAGAGAGCGTTTATGAAAGGAATATGTCCTAAGTCCAATCATGTATTAGGATTTAGGAATAACTTTTATGTAATCTGTTTTGATTTCATTGATATTAATAAAGACTTGTTTTGCTTTTATTACGGGCTTTATCTATTTAAGTGTTTAAATAAGATATACCATAGCTTAGAGTAAAGCTTTTTATGGATTATGATGAGATCATAATAGTGAGACCTAAAAAGATGATAACTCTAAACTTAAATAGTTCCTGGTCGTAGGATTACTAACTGGTAATTAATAATCCGCAAAGATCGGTACATACTATGTTTGCTTGATTATGAAGGATGTCTGTTCTCATAGACATTTGTGTGGTGACACTATAGCTAGTATGTAGGTGCTTATTATGGAATAAGTTCACTGAACATGACTCGCACAGCTGAACAACTGATGGAGTTCACTCACGTGTCAGCAGTTGTTCACATAGTGATAGTTGTACAAGTATCCTTAGACTTGAGGTCATCATAGTCATCTTGTGTACACTGAACTATGCTTTGGTTTAGTTCTTAGTCTCCGGGGACAATTATTAGGGCTATTCTGGGTATAGGAATTTGTACACGAAGATAGTGTATGATCAATAAAGGATCTACCCCTTCCAGTGAAGGAAGCGAATGTTCAAGGCTGATCCACTTATGCTAGTTCAGGAATCTCTGGCCAGAGTAAATGAAATTAGAAAGAAGTTTCTAATTTGCATAGAACTACGCATAGTAAATGGTAAGCAAAGTGATTGAATTAGATAGGCTTGATACGAGATCCATGCCTTGTATTTAATCGGGACATTGTAGGGTAGAAGGAGTTTATTGTACGGTAACTATTCACTGAATAGGTTCTTGGTATTCTAAGCAGTGAATTCATATTATCCGGATAGTCGCGATATGCTGAGAAGTATCCCTCACGATGTAGAATAAATGTGATTAATTAATTAATCATATTTAATAAATTAGAGAATTTATATAAATATGATAAAAATCATATTTAATTAATTAATCATATTTATGATGTATAGATTTTTTATTATGAATTTTTGAAGTTCTTACAATTAAATTCGTAATTAAATAAATCATATATATATATATATATTATTTGTAAGTATATATATATGTATATCTGTAAGTCATCTGTGTGTTGTCTGCTGTTGATGCTGCACGGAGAAGGACAGAGAATGTCAGGCGGCTCGTTTTCCGAGAAGAAAAAGCGGCGGCTGCTAAAAGAAAAAAAATAGGGGTGTAACGCATTTCGGGAATGCGTTACACACCTGTGGCGCATTCACGAAATGCGTTACACCCTTTAATGGCTTAAAAGGGGTGTAACGCATTACACGCATCACCAGAATGCGTTACAGGGCTTGTAACGCGTTCCTGTAATGCGTTACAGCCCGTCTGTTGATTTTAAAATTGATTTTCTGGGAGTTTCGTAACTCCGTTTTGGGCGTGCAATATACCATTGGATTCGTTTTTCCGAGACGGATCTAATGGAGTGATCAACTTTAGTTTATATAAAAGTTTTGAACTGTTTATATTCCATGAAGTGTTTTAAAGCTCTTTTTGATCGTTTGAATTGATTTTAAATGCTTCTTGTGATACATAGAGATGTATATTGCTTGTTCTAATGTGCTAGATGATGTAACATGCCTACCTTGATGTTTATTCATGTTGATATATGTGATATATGCTTAGTTTATCATGCGATGATAGATTTAGGTGAACTTAAATGAATATAAGGCATTTGTTAGACAACCTAGTATAGTGAAATTGTTTCATAACCTTAATAATAATATTATGAATACAATCATGAGATTCTTGTATTTATGAAACACGTAATTGAATATGAATTTTCGATATGAGAGAAAGGATGATTCTGTCAACAACAGATTTCTATCTGTAAGAAAGGGTTATTAAGTGACGCCTCTTGACAATGCTCCACCCGATCTGGGAATCATCTGATTATTGATTATTGATTTGAAATATTTAATTTAAAAGGAAGAATTTCTTTATAATATGATTATGATTGTAACGTAATATAATCCCTCTAAAATTAAATAATATCAAGTAGTAATTGGCCAATGACACAACGGGCTTGTGTCGGTCATAGCCTTCCAACATGATAGAAAAGTAGTTCTTATTTTTGAATCATTGTCGATTCGTGCTACAGCCGAGGGCTTTGATTTCGAAATAAGAAATACTTGTCTATTACATAGAGATGTGTACATTGAATAAGAATCTAAAGGTCGGTACGTGCTACAGCCGTGGGCCTTTGGGGACTGATTCAACTGTACGGAATGTTGGGTTAGACTTGACTTAGAATATTGAGTTTGTCGTGCTACAGCCGAGACTCAATTATTCAAGAGGCTAAAGTTTGATTAGGGAATAACATGAGATGTAATAATGCTTAATTTTTCACGTAGGGGTTGAATAAATTAGGAAAACTAGTGGGAGCCACTTATGAATAAAGACCCGATTCATATAGTGTTTTGAAATGAAATCGAATATTTGCTAAATGTTGTTATGTGTTTATCATTTACAAATTTACTTTGTACGTTATGTCTTCTGCACTATCACTCAGGAGCATACTAGATGCTCACAAATTGACTGGTCCTAATTATGCTGACTGCCTTCGAAACTTGAGAATTGTTCTCAGGATTGAGAAGCTGGTATACGTGATTGACTCACCTAAGCCTACTGAACCTGCTAGTGATGCATATAATGATGAACATGTTGTGTATCGTAAGTGGATAGATGATGCAAATGTTGCTCAATACATCATGCTAGCTTCCATGAACATTGAGCTACAGAAGCAACATGAGCATATGGATGCTCACACTATCCTAATGCATCTACAAGAGTTGTATGATGTGGCGGGGAGGACAGCTCGATATGAGATATCAAAGGAGCTGTTCGGTTGTAGGATGTCTGAGGGATCATTTGTGAATGACCATGTACTTAAGATGATAAATTTGATTGAACGTCTTGGACAACTTGGTTTTACCATGGATGGGGAGCTGAGCCAAGACCTGGTCTTGCAATCGCTTCCGAGTTCGTTCTCGCAGTTTGTTGTGAACTTTCACATGAATAAGTTGGATGTCAGCCTGCCTGAACTCCACAACATGTTGAAGACTGCGGAATCGAATTTTCCCCCTAAGAAGAGTTCTTTTCTTCTAATTGGTGAAGGTTCCAATCCTAAGAAAAAGAAGAGGAACTCTTCCAAGAAGAAGAAAGTAGGTGAGAAAACGCCGGTTCCACCAAAAGCTGAAGACCCCAAGAGCAAAGTTATTTGCTTTCACTGTAACAAGGTGGGGCACTGGAAGAGGAACTGCAAGGTTTACCTTGCAGAATTGAAGAAGAAGGGTAGTGAGACTACCGCTTCTGATTCAGGTATGTTCATGATAGAAGTGAATATGTCATTTCTACTTGGGTATTCGATACCGCTTGTGGTTCTCATATCTGCAATTTGTTGCAGGGACCAAGGAGAAGTAGGACTCTTGAGGAAGAGGAGGTGATTCTACTGATGGGAAATGGAGCAAGAGTTGCTGCTGAAGATGTAGAATCATTTCATTTACATATGCCTACGGGCAAGACTATTGTTTTAAATAATTGTTATTTTGTTCCCTCGATTGTGAGGAATATTATTCTCATGTTAGACTTGGCTGGATTTTCATTTATTATTGAGAATAATGAATGTTCTATTCTTAGAGATAATATTCTTTATGGACGTGGTACTTTAAATAATGGTCTGTATATATGTGACATGATTTACTTCAGATTGAACAAACTAATAAAAGAAAAGGGATGATGAAAATCTCACTTTATAGTGTCATTGCAGTCTCCATTTAGTAGACATGGAGAGAGGGCTGCAAATTTGCTAGGAATGGTACACACAGATGTATGTGCACCAATGTCTACGCAAGCCATGGGTGGATTTTCATACTTCATTACTTTATTAGATGATAGATCTAGATTCAGATATGTGTTTGATGAAAAACAAGTCAGAGACCTTTGAAAAGTTCAAAGAATATAAGTATGAAGTGTAGAAACAACCAAACATAGTATTATAACTCTTCGATCAGATCGAGGTGGTGAATACTTTAATGGAGTGTTTCTAGATTATCTCAAAGTAAATGGTATAGTCTCCCAGTGGACTCCTCCAGATTGGTATCTGAAAGGAGAAATCGAACTTTGTTAGACATAGTTCGGTCCATGATGAGCTATGCGAATCTTCTAGTATTCTTATGGGGTTATGCATTGGAAACCTCAGCATATTTACTGAATATGGTGCCTTCCAAAATCTGTTCCTCAAACTTCATATGAGATATGGAAAGAAAGGAAACCGAGTCTTAAACACGTTAAGATTTGGGGATATCCAGCTTATGTCAAGAAAGTTGACCCAGATAAGCTGGAATATCGATCCGTAAAATGTGGTTTTGTGGGATATCCTAAAGAGACTTTAGGGTATTACTTTTACACCGATCATCGGGTGTTTGTTTCCAGACATGCTACCTTCTTGGAAAAGGAGTTTATCCTTGAAGGAAACAGTGGGAGCAAAATTGAACTTGATGAAGTTCAAGAAGCACAAACTACTACGGATCAAGTGGAAACACCTGTTCTGACTGAACAACCTTTTGTGGAACAGCCCATTCATAGATCAGGGAGAGTGTCTCGCCAACCTGAGAGGTAATATGGCCTTGTCATTGAGAATGACAATGAGTTATCGATCATTGATGATGACGACCCTGTAACCTAAAATGAGGCTATGAGTAGTGTTGACTCAGAGAAATGGCATAGTGCCATGAAATCCAGAATGGAATCTAAGTATACGGTATACAAAAGATAGATTATAGCAGATGGTCAGGTGGAGACCTATAAGGCCAGGCTTGTGGCAAAAGGATTCAAATAAAGGCAATGGATTGACTTTGATGAAACCTTTTACCTGTAGCCCTGTTAAAATCAGTTCGGATTTTGCTTGTGATTACTGCTTACTACTACTATGAGATCTGGCAAATGGCCAGATGGTTTTCTTTCCAAGGGAAATGAAAACCTAGTGTATAAGCTGCTGCGAACCACATGTGGTTTAAAGCAAGCTTCTCAAAAGATGGAACATTCATTTTGATGAGACAATCAAAGAGTTTGATTTTATCAAAAACGTAGATGAACCATGCGTCTACAAAAGGGTTAGTGGGAGCGCGGTAACATTTCTTGTATTGTATTGAATTAGAGTTGACACACATAACAACATAGCAGACCCACTCACAAAGCTACTTTATAAAAGTCACTTTGATCGTCATAAAGACAAGATGGGTATTAGATACCAGAGTGATTGGCTTTAGTATAAGTGGGAGATTGAAAGGAATATGTCCTAAGTCCAATCATGTATTAGGATTTAGGAATAACTTTTATGTAATCTGTTTTGATTTCATTGATATTAATAAAGACTAATTTTGCTTTTATTACGGGCTTTATCTATTTAAGTGTTTAAATAAGATATACCATAGTTTAGAGTAAAGCTTTTTATGGATTATGATGAGATCATAATAGTGAGACCTAAAAAGATGATAACTCTAAACTTAAATAGTTCCTGGTCGTAGGATTACTAACTGGTAATTAATAATCCGCAAAGATCGGTACATACTATGCTTGCTTCATTATGAAGGATGTCTGTTCTCATAGACATTTGTGTGGTGACACTATAGCTAGTATGTAGGTGCCTATTATGGAATAAGTTCACTAAACATGACTCGCACAGCTGAACAACTGATGGAGTTCACTCACATGCCAGCAGTTGTTCACATAGTGATAGTTGTACCAGTATCCTTAGACTTGAGGTCATCATAGTCATCTTGTGTACACTGAACTATGCTTTGGTTTAGTTCTTAGTCTCCAGGGATAATTATTAGGGATATTCTGGGTATAGGAATTTGTACACGAAGATAGTGTATGATCAATAAAGGATCTACCCCTTCCAGTGAAGGAAGCGAATGTTCAAGGCTGATCCACTTATGCTAGTTCAGGAATCTCTGGCCAGAGTAAATGAAATTAGAAAGGAGTTTCTAATTTGCATAGAACTACGCATAGTAAATGGTAAGCAAAGTGATTGAATTAGATAGGCTTGACACGAGATCCATGCCTTGTATTTAATCGGGACATTGTAGGGTAGAAGGAGTTTATTGTACGGTAACTATTCACTGAATAGGTTCTTGGTATTCTAAGCAGTGAATTCATATTATCCGGATAGTCGCGATATGCTGAGAAGTATCCCTCACGATGTAGAATAAATGTGATTAATTAATTAATCATATTTAATAAATTAGAGAATTTATATAAATAATGATAAAATAGTTTTATTATTATTTATTTCTACTACCGGCTTAATATTGAACCTACAGGGTCACACCATAAAAAGAGAATGATTTAATGGTGGAGGAATTAATTAATAATGGCTAATAATTATTTATTTATGAAATAAATAATTAATTGGCAAATTTAATAATTGATTAAATGAGATTTAATTGATTATAAATTAATTAAGAAAAGTTCTTAATATTATTAATTAAGGATTCAATTTTTGGAAATTAAATCAAGAGAGAGAATTATTTCTAAAGTGTTTAGAAAAAGGATTAATAATTAAAAGGTGTTTTAATTATTAATGAGAATAATAAATGGGATAATAATAATATTATTTATGAGAAAATTTCAGCTGAAAATTTTGCCTATAAATACACTATTATAGACCTTATTTTATTCTAACCCACATCGGAACCCGAAAACCCAAAAAGTTTGGAAAACCCAATTCTCTCCACCTCCTTCCTCCTCCTTAACATCGTTTTCTTGGTGGATACCGGTGGAGTGCTTCACACTTAATGAGCAACTGCTAAGGATCTCTGATCGTTGTCTCCGAATTATTTTAAAAGGTTAGATTCGATCCCTCGAATTTTTATTCACGATTTATATGCTTTTATTTGGATTTTGTATGTGTAAAAGTGTTTTACCATGACCCCGCTGCGTTAAAAATCCAACAGTTTATGCAAACGCGTTCTCGATCTCGAAAGAGAACACTGGATAAAGCAGAGGAAGAAGTTTTAGTATAGAAAGAAGTTCTTGTAGAAGAGGAGAAAGTTGAAGAAGAAGCTCTTGTTGCAATGGGTGAACCAGAAGCAAATACATAGGCTTTAATGGACTACTCTCAGGCGAAGATCAATGATATTCAGTCTAGCATTGTCAGACCAGCCATCGCGGCTAACACTTTTAAAATCAAGGCTAGCACGATTCAGATGGTGCAGAACTCGGTTCAGTTTGGGGGTTCTCCGACGGAAGATCCCAATATGCATATTAGAGATTTCATCAAGATCTGTGACACTTTCAAAGTCAATAATGTCTCTGAAGATGCTATTAAGTTGGGGCTTTTCCCATTCTCTCTGAGGGATAAAGCTAAATGCTGATTGCATTCTCTACCACCAGGCTCTATCACCAAGTGGGAAGATCTTGCTCAGAAGTTTCTCACTAAATTATTCCCTATGGCGAAGACAGCTGCAATCAGGAATTCTCCTACTCAAACTGCGCAGCAATCGGGAGAATCTTTGTGTGAATCTTGGGATCGTTATAAGGAGATGCTTAGAAAGTGTCCTCATCATGGGATGCCTGACTGGATGATCATCAACTGCTTTTATAATGGTTTGGGTGCGACTTCTAGACCCATGCTTGATGCAGCATCAGGTGGAGCCTTATGGGCTAAGAGCTACGATAAAGCTTATGATTTGATTGAACTGATGGTTGCTAATAAATACCAAAGCCCTTCTCAGAGACTAACTGAAGGCAAAGTAGCAGGTATTCTGGAGGTAGATACAGCTACTTCTATAGTTGCTCAGCTTAAGGCTTTGACGATGAAGGTGGATTCTTTGGCTAATTATGGAGTTAATCGGATCACTAGTGTCTGTTAGCTTTGTGCTGGTGCACATGAGACGGAGTAGTGTGCTATTTCTAGTGAATCATCTCAGTTCGTGAGCAACTTTCAGAGGTCACAGAAACCAGTTCCAGCCACCTATTATCCCAACAACAGCAATCATCCTAACTTCAGCTGGAACAACACTCAGAATGCGGTGCAGCAGCCTTATCAGCAGTATACAGCAAAGCAATATAACCCTCCTGGTTTTCAACAACCGCAATATGCACCAAGACAACAACTTCAACAATCTAATGAAAAATATGAATTGGAGGAGTTGAGGCTCATGTGCAAGAGCCAAGCGGTTTCTATTAAAACCTTAAAAATCAAATTGGGCAGATTGCCAATGCCTTAATGAATTGGCAACCTGGTACACTCCATAGTGACACTGAAGTTCCAGGAAAAAAGGAAGAAAAAGAGCAGGTTAAGGCAATTACATTGAGGTCTGGGAAGGTTGCAAGCCAAGAAAAAGCTCAAGTTCAAGAATCTGAAGATGTGGCTGAAGAAGAAGTGTAGAAGGAAGCAGAAGTGGAACCAACGAAGAAAACTGTGGAACACACTCCTCCTGAGGGTAATACAGGGGAAAAACAGGTCTATCCTCCACCTCCTTTTCCTAAAAGGTTGCAGAAGCAAAGGTTGGATAAGTAGTTTGCTAAGTTTCTAGAGGTGTTCAAGAAACTTCATAACAACATACCTTTCGCTGAAGCTCTCGAATAAATGCCTAGCTATGCAAATTTTATGAAAGGTATTCTCTCTTAGAAAGTGAAGCTCGATGAAATAAAGACCGTTGCTCTCACGGAGGAATACAGTGTTGTGCTGCAATAGAAGTTGCCTCTGAAGCTTAATGATCATGGAAGCTTCAATATTCCTTGCACCATCGGAAAAGTGTCATTCGACAAATGCTTGTGTGACTTGGGAGCTAGCATCAATTTGATGCCTTTTTCTATCTTCAAGAAGTTGGACTTACCTGATCCAAAGCCTACTTATATGACCTTACAGTTGGCTGATCGTTCTATTACATATCCACGAGGCATTGTGGAGGATGTCTTGGTCAAAGTGGACAAACTCGTCTTTCCTGCTGACTTTGTAATTCTTGATTTAGAGGAGGATAAGAAGATTCCCATAATTTTGGGAAGACCATTCTTGGCTACCGGTCGGACCTTGATTGATATGCAGAAGGGTGAGCTCACTATATGAGTGGTGGATCATGATGTGACTTTTAATGTGTTCAATACCATGAAATTCCCTACTGATAATGAGGAGTGCTTAAAAGTGGAGTTGGTTGAGTCTGTGGTTACTTCAGAACTTGATCAAATGCTAAGGTCTGATGCCTTAGAAGAGGCCTTGTTGGGGAATTCAGATAGTGTAGAAGATGAAGGTGATAAGCAGTTGCAGTATTTGAATGCTTCACCTTGGAAGCGAAGGCTAGATATGCTGTTTGAATCTCTTGGATTGAATGAGCTGAGAAATTCTCCAAAGCGCCTCAAGCCATCTATTGAGGAAGCTCCTATACTCGAGCTTAAACCATTGCCTGAACACTTAAGATATGCGTTTTTAGGTGATGCATCTACTTTGCCTGTTATTATTACATCTGACCTTTCAGGTAGTGATGAGGAAAAGCACTTGAGGATTCTGAGAGAGTTCAAATCAGCAATTGGATGGACTATAGAAGATATCAAGGGAATCATCCCTTCTTATTGCAAGCATAAAATTCTGTTAGATAAAGGTAGCAAGCCAACTGTTAAGCAGTAGAGAAGGCTAAATCCGATAATGAAAGAGGTTGTGAAGAAGGAAATTCTCAAGTGGCTAGATGCATAGATCATCTACCCTATTTCTGACAGTTCTTGGGTAAGTCCATTTCAGTGTGTGCCGAAGAAAAGAGGCATCACAGTTGTTGCTAATGAGAAGAATGAGCTCATTCCTACTCGAACAGTCACGGGGTGGAGAGTTTGCAAGGATTACAGGAAGCTGAAGCCACAAGGAAGGATCACTTCCCTCTTCCTTTTATTGATCAGATGCTTGACAAGTTGGCTGGGCATGAGTACTATTATCTTCTGGATGGCTATTCGGGTTATAATCAGATTTGCATCGCTCCATAAGATCAGGAAAAGACTACCTTCACTTGTCTGTTTGGTACTTTTGCCTTCAGAAGAGTTTCTTTGG
The DNA here is from genome assembly GCF_009905375.1 of Apium graveolens. Lineage (NCBI taxonomy): Eukaryota > Viridiplantae > Streptophyta > Magnoliopsida > Apiales > Apiaceae > Apium > Apium graveolens. The sequence continues at coordinate 193,582,682 of NC_133649.1, forward strand.
GTTTGTGTGGTGCACCTGCCACATTTCAGAGATGCATGATGGCCATTTTTCTGACATGATTGGTCAGAATGTGGAGGTGTTTATGGATGATTTCTCTGTGTTTGGTGATTCTTTTGATAAGTGTTTGCAAAATCTTGGCGCCGTTCTTAAAAGGTGTGTTGAGACCAATATGGTTCTCAACTGGGAGAAATGTCACTTTATGGTGTAACAGGGCATCATTCTTGGGTACAAGGTCTCTAGTAAAGGTCTTGAGGTGGACAAAGCCAAGGCGGGGGTCATTGAAAACCTTCCTCCACCAATTTCTGTTAAGGGAGTCCGCAACTTTCTTGGTCATGCGGGATTTGTATCAGCATTTCATCAAGGACTTCTCTAAAATATCTAAACCCTTGTGCAATCTTTTAGATAAAGATGTCCCTTTTAAGTTTGATGACGAGTGCCTAGCTGTTTTGAGATCTTAAAGAAGAATTTAATCACGGCACCTGTCATAACTGCACTTGATTGGAATGAACCTTTTGAAATGATGTGCGATGTAAGTGACTATGCAGTTGGAGCGGTCCTTGGACAAAGGAAGAACAATATATTTTATGTGGTCTACTATGCTAGTAAGACCCTCAATGATGCTCAACTGAACTATACTACTACTGAAAAAGAACTCTTAGCCATTGTCTACGGTTTTGAGAAGTTTCGATCTTATTTTCTTGGGACGAAGGTGACAGTTTTCACTGATCATGCTGCAATTCGCTATCTCATCTCGAAGGACTCGAAGCCTAGATTGATTCGATGGGTTCTTTTACTTCAAGAGTTTTAGTTGGAGATCAAGGATATGAAAAGGTACTGAGAATCAAGTCGTTGATCATCTATCCCGGTTAGAAGATCCAAGTACAACTTCACAGGATAAGACATTGATTAATGAGTCTTTTTCCGATGAGCAGTTGTTTGGGGTGCAAGAGGAAGAACCGTGGTTCGTAGACATTGTGAACTACCTTGTGAGCAATATTATCCCTCCAGACTTGTCTTCTACTCAAAGGAAGAAGTTTCTTCATGAGGTGAAGTGGTACATGTGGGATGAGCCATTTCTATTTAGGCAACGAGTTGACCAAATCATCAGGAGATGTATTCCGTACAACGAAACGGAGGGCATCTTGCGAGACTGTCATTCGACTATTTATGGAGGCCACTATGGTGGAGAGAAGACAACAGCTCGTATCCTTTAAGCGGGATTCTTCTAGTCTAAATTGTTTAAGGATATGCATCAGTTCATTTTGAAGTGTGATCGCTGCACGCATGTAGGTTATATGTCCAAGAGGGATGAGATGCCTCTTAATGTGCTTCTCGAGGTTGAGGTCTTCGATGTTTGGGGAATTGACTTCATGGGGCCATTTGTCTCATCTTGTAATAATCAGTACATCTTGTTGGCAGTTGATTATGTCTCGAAATGGGTGGAAGTCAAGGCTTTTCCGATGAATGATGCAAAGGTAGTGCTAAATTTTCTTCATAAGCAGATATTCACAAGATTTGGGACTCCAAGAGTCATAATCAGTGATGAGGGATCGCATTTCTGCAATCGCAAGTTCATTGCTATGATGCAGCGATATAAGGTGAATCATCGCATTGCTACAGCCTATCATCCTCAGAATAATGGTCAAGCTGAGGTGTCTAAAAGAGAGATCAAGCGTATTCAAGAGAAAGTTGTGTGTCCATCAAGGAAGGATTGGTCTTTGAAGTTGGATGAAGCTGTTTGGGCGTATCGAACAGCATACAAGACTCCGCTAGGCATGTCACCATTTCAGTTGGTTTATGGTAAAGGTTGTCATTTGCTGGTGGAGCTCGGGCACAAAGCGTATTGGACTTTGAAGAAGTTGAACCTTGATATGGATGCAGCTGGAAAGAAGAGGATGCTTCAATTGAATGAACTCGACGAGTTTTGACTTCAAGCGTATAAGAACAACAAAATGTATAAGGAGAAAGTCAAGATGTGGCACGATAGGGGTCTAGTGCTCAAATCATTTGTGTCGGGGCAACAAGTTCTTTTGTTCAACTCTCGTCTTCATTTTTTCCTGGAAAATTGAAGTCGAGGTGGTCAGGGCCGTTTGTTGTCGAAACTGTATTTCCATATAGAGTGGTGGAGATTTTTGAGAATGATCTGGGCCAAGTGTTCAAGGTAAATGGACAGAGGTTGAAGCATTACTATGGGGATACGGCCAATCGTGAGGTGGTTAGTGCCGTTTTATTGTCAACTTGATCTCGGGATTCTACGTCAAGCTAACGATGTAAACCAAGCGCTTCTTGGGAGGCAACTCAAGTTTGTTGTACATTAGTAGACAGAGGAAGAAGAAAAGCAGAAGAAAACTCCAAAAAAATCAGGAAAAGGAAAAAATTCAGTGTCAACTACAGAAGCACGGGGCGCCCACGCTGAGAAGTGGGGCGGCCGCACTGAAAGTACAGTAGCACGGCGCACCCGCACTGGTATGCGGGGCAGCCGCGCTGGATTTCCAGAAGCACAGCACGCCCGCGCTGCCCGGTGGGGCGGCCGTGCTGGCTCCCTGAACCTGAAAAAAAAAACAAAGAAAACAAAAATTCAAACACAAAATCAAATCACAACTGAATTTCCCTCTCCCACCTTCCATATTTCCCTCTCCAAATCAGTTTCAATCACCCCATTACTCCCATTATTCCCATAATCAAATCCCACTTCTTTTCCATAACTAATTCCTAATTCCCTATATATATACACACTTATACACAATCTTCTCCATCACTTCTCAATTCTCAAACACACAAATCTCTCTTACACACATCTTTTCTCTCAAACTTATTCAAATTCAATGGTACCCAAGAGACAAAGAATCCAAGTTAGCAGCAGCACCACCGATTCTTCAAGTGTTGAGGGTGTAAGGCCTATGTTTTTTACTCCGGAGGCTGAAGCGGAGTATACGAGGTTGTTGTCGAAGCCGATAGCCAAGGAAAGAGGATTTATGCCATCGGGGAGGGATGGTAAGTTGCTCGAGATGATTCTGAAGATGGGTTGGGTTGCTTTTTACGAGACACCCGTTGTTGTGCCCATGAGTGTGGTTCACGATTTTTATGCGAATGTGAAAGCGGATATGAATGGTTTTACTGTGGTTAGGGGGTTAACTGTGGATTACAGTGCCGAGGCTATTCGTCGGGTGATAAATCAGCCCGAGAGACAGCCGGTTCAGGATGATTGGGTGACGAAGACCAGCGAGGATTTTAACTTGGATTTGATTGTTGCTACGTTGTGTGTTCCTGAGACTCACTGGAAGTTCAAGAGGGGCACGAACGAGTATGCCACTTTCCCTGCCTCGTGCATGAACAAGTATGCCCCTGCACGAAACTCTTTTATTTGTGCTAACATTATGCCTTCATCACATGTGCATGATGTTACGGTGTACCGGGCAAAGCTGTTATAGGATATTCTGCAGGGTGATCATGTGGACTTGGGGTCAATAATTTATCAGGGTATATTGAGGTTTTTGTGAGAGACCACTACGAGTTCTATTCCATATGCATCAATTGTGACGAAGTTGTGTGTGGCCATTGGAGTTCATTGGCCCATACATGAGCAGCTGTAGATCCCTAGTGCCCCGATTGACAGTTCGACGATAGCAGTGATGCAGGAGTGGGGAGGAGGTAAGGCGGATGAGAAGGGGCTTGGTTACTCCTATGACCACTTGCCGGGTGGCCGTCCGGCTGATCAGACATATGCTGGTGGTACGACTCAGGCGAGCAGAGCAGCATGGAGAGCTCAGTTGGGCGAGGCCGGTCCTTCACAGCAGCAACAGCAGCAGGAAGCAGATGACAGTGCTGGTTTGGGTTCAGCGCAGTATAGGCGCTTGATGAGGAGGATGGATGCGATGTATGACATCCATAGTAGGTTTGCACATGATCTCACCCAGGCATTGAGGACTGTATTCAGAGCTACAAGAGTTGATATCCAGTGGCCAGTTTTCGGTGAGGACTCTGTGTATGTCAAATAAGTATGTTTGTGTTATTATGTGTTATGAATAAAAGCATGAATCCGTGTAATAACTCCGATAATAGAATTGAAGTGTTGTCAGTCATTTTGAGTTTAGCTTTTATTCTATTTATAAACTTGTGATTGCCTTGGTGAGTGGTGAGTCATGATTATTGATCTAGTTGCGATGGTGTATCTGTTAATCATTTGCACACATGCACGTTTATGGCTTGTAAGTTGATTTGTGGGATCTGATTGATCTTTGTGTGAATAACTACATTTATTGAGATGTTGCTTAGTGGTTGGTTTAGTTATTCAGAGGGGATCGCTGCATTCATTTAGTTTGCATTCATGTATTTTTATTTCTTGTTCTTTGAGTCCGTTTATGCTTGAGGATAAGCATCAGTTCAAGTTTGGGGGTGTGTTAAGTGGAATTTATGTCCACTTAGAATGCTCTATAAAGGCTTGAATTGGTGTTTTGTACTCAAGTATTTTGTGTATTTGATTCGTTTTTATAGTGTTTTGCATTTCAGGCATAAATAAGGGATCAAGGAGATTTAGCATTGCTTTGGTGCTAAATTTGTGTTAGGACAATTTCCTGGGAGTTCCCTCATGGATCGCCATCAAGAACCAACAATTAAAATAAAAATCAGAAGTTTTTCCAGATGGTTAGCGCGCCCGCACTGTGCTAGGGCGCGGCCGCGCCGGTTGTCAGAGTTGTAGCGCGCCCGCGCCAGGTCGGCATTTTAAAACCCTGTTTCAAGTAGCGAACTGATTTTTTGGAATTCTAATCTGCATGGGCTGCTATATAATGATAACTTAAGGTCATTTTTCATAAGAAGCATGTAAAAGAGTTTAAGGAGAAGACATCGAGAAGACCTAGGAGCACAAATACAACCAAGGCGAAGAAGAACTAGTTTAATCTTGTGATTCTTTGTTTTAAGTTGTAATCTTGGATGCTAGTTTTCTTGTTTTGTTGAACCTATACTCTTGTTTAACGTACTTTGATTATTATTCAGTTTTATAAAGACTTAGTTTATTATACCATGCTTTTATCGAAACCCACGGTGATGATGAGTTCGGTTATGGGCTAAACATTATCGTGGGGTTCTAGCGGATTTACTTAAGGATTTCAATAGTTAATTTGTTTCGATACCTTAGTGTGTGGTGATTGTATGATGTCCTAGTATTGGTTGTGCTTATTCGTCTTATGAGCTTCGCGAACTTATGAGATAACGTGTTAATCCTTATTAAAATGACAGTGAATATAAGGGTTTAGAACTTGCCATGCTAGCATAGGTTCATGTATTTGATATGCATGATTCGTAGGTAATTTTAACCATCTTACTTGCCCTATGTAATCATGATAGATAACTTGTGCATTAAACTGTTATGTTGTCAAATTATATAGACATACAGGGTCTGAATATAATTGGTGTCTATTCAGCTTCTATCTCTTTTGTGGATGTCTGGTAGTAGGGTATTCGTACAACGAATTTTGGCGTTTACTAGTTTCGTGTTATCTGATTAGTGTCATCACCATTACATGCTAAGGTTAAGAATAAAAAGGTTATTGAATGAATTAGTAATGAAGTTAGAATCCCATGTTTATCTTATATATTAAATCAAACCTTTTAATCTCTTAGTTAATTGCATGTTAGTTAATATTGTAGTTATAAACAATCTTAACTTGTTATCATCGTAGCATTGAATAATAACCATACCATTGTTGCATAAGTACATTGATTGAAATTAACCTAAACCAGTCTCTGTGGGAACGCACTAGAATTAATTCTACATTACTTGCGATCGCGTATACTTGCGTGAATATTAGCGCGTGTTTTCGTCCCAACACCAGACGAGGATGTCAGGAGTTTAACTGGGGGAGTTTGTAACACCCCAGTCCCACATCGATAAGATTTGGAACTTCTGTTCAGTTTATAAGGCAAATACTACTATTATGTGCACTAACAAATTATGATCTTTTGAGGGTCTATGGTGGGATTATTGTTTACCCAATTAAAGGCATATGAGACAGTAGGCTTCGTGTTATTTCGGACTCGAAATCGGGACTTGACCCGATTTTCGATAAGGCTAGAGATTTGACCTGGGTTGTGATATACTAGATTTTCATTAATAAAAGTGACATTTTTTTAAATTCTTGAATTTCCAAAGTACGAATTCTTAAATTTATAAGGTACGCGTCTTAAATTTTTGAATGTTTCATGTATTTCTATTGGTTTTTTCACAGATTTTTTCCTACTCTTTTAAGGTAGATGCATAATTTGTGTATATCTTACACTTCTCAGGTACACGGAGTATATTTAGTTTTAATAGGTTTATAGAATTTTTTTAGTATTTTACTTATAGCCGACTCACATTTGTACACTCACTTTTTTATTTCCCAAGAATATTCGGAACATCGAATGATAACAAATAGGTCGTTTGATTGACATTAAAATGCTCATAAATTTAAAATAGTCAGAAAGTGTCATTTGATGAAGTTGTTTGGTTAACAAAAGTAAGGGAAAATAAACTTACTTATAAGGTTGAATTCCCATTAAACATGAGAAGTTACTCACCCACATATCCCTTCGTAACTTACACTTCCTATGATGAGTAAGTGCCCAGCCCACATGACAGCCAAACAATATTTTGTACTTACTAACTATTGTAATTTCTTTTGGAAATGTAACTTATGTGGTAAATAACTTTATATTAGAAACCAACAAGTACAAAGTTTCAAATTTGTTGAGTTTCTTCATTCTAAATAAGTATTATTGTAATTATTTATATAATCAAAGAAAAAAATAGCGTTGGAGGGGTAGCTTTTTGATTGGGGGACTTACTTTCCATTCTAGAATCCAGGGACGAAGCGAACAATTGTATATAGGGGGCCAATTTTTTTTCATGGACACAATAAAATATTTATTGAACTAAATACAAAATACTAGTAAAAAAAATTTATTAGACCTCTATCTTTCTTCAAATTACGAACCCTATCTATAATCGAGTTAGTATTAAAAAATTTCACTATTTCTCTTGAGATATAAATAAGCATATAATGATCGAGAAACTCATTGTGATAATTATAAGTCACAGTCTTTCATTAGCAATAACTCATATAAAATTAAGTTATTTTTTGAATATTAGTAAGCAACATTTAAGCAATCATTAAAAATAAAATATTTTGTTTGTTAAGAAAAGAATAAATTATTTAAGAACAATTAAAAATATTACATGGATAATTAAATTTGAATTAACGATCTGAATGGGTCAAAATTAATTAAAAAACCGATAATACAGGATAGAACTAGTTCTGCTGTAAAAAAATAAAGAAGTGAGTTATGAGTTGTCGTGATAAAAAACCTAAAGACTATTTTTTCTTTTGAAGAAGACTCTTATTTCTTTAAAAAAGATACATTGACGTTTATCTTTCCGACTTACCACATTTTACAAACTATTTTTCAAAAATAGTATAACTGTAAAAATTTGCATATTTTTATTTATTTTTGAATATTAATAAGATAATTATAATGAATTAAAAAATTTATTATATATAGGATAAAATATTTTTTAGGGATGTACAAATATTTTTATTAGAGGAGCCAAATTGAAAGAATACCCAAAATATATCACTTTTCAGCTTCAAGTGCACATAATACCCACTGATGGGATGGAGTGCCCAAAATATCTACGGACTAAGCATGTAAAGCTAGGGCTGCACAGAATTTCGGTCTGAACCTGTAACCCGGACCGAGTCTACCGGTCCAAGACCCGGACCGGACCAAACATAACCGGTCTGGTCCCCGGTCCTTATAATTAAAAAAATCCGGTCCAAACTTGAATGGAACTGAATTCATATATATAATTATTTTATCTTTACTTTATTTCGTATAAGATGATATATAAATATCAAACATTCACCTATATCATCTTTTATTGATCCACATTAATGGATAATAAATAGATCGATACTACACTTTAAATTACTAAATTTTGTATTTCATGTGATAAAACATTGATATTCACACACTTAAAAATTAATATTTACTTTTAAAATAATAAGATATATACTTAATTTTAAATTTTTATTGACGTACCAATTAACGAACTTTTTAATGTGTATAAATTAGAAAGAAAAATTTAAATAAAATTAGATAAATATTTTTTGTATATATATTAATTAAACCGGTCTAAACCGGTCCGGTTCCGGTCCAAACCGAGTTTTTCCGGTCCGGTCCCAATACCGGACAAAGCCGGTGCGGTCCTCGGTCCTTAATTTTAAAAAATTCCAATCTTTGGTCCGGTCCGGGTTAATACGATTTTGACCTTTGTGTAGCCCTATCTGAAGCATTCGTATTCAGATTTTGAAAATTTTAGAAAGAAGACCATCATATTCGGTGGATATTTTGGGTACTCCCTCTTGTCACAAATGATGGGTATTTTAATTTTTTGACCGACCAAATTTATATCTATTATACCAAAATAATGTACAACTTACATCATAAGATATATCTTATGTGTCAAGCTCTCGTTAAGAGCTTACATCATCAAAATCCATGTGTGAAACTCTCATCAAGTTTGCTTATGTCATCTTCCAGTAACAATCCTCTCCTCCTTTAATTACTTTCAACCTCTCTCTTTCATTTATTAACTCCACTAATTATCTCTCTCGCCCATTTCTCATTTCTTACATATTTCTCGATCTCTTTCTTCCTAATTTTTATGTTCTTAAATTAATACTCCCTCCGTCCCTCCCAAATGTTTACATTTGGGTGGGGCGCGGAGTTTAAGAAAAATAAAAAAATTGTGGAGGAAAGTTAAAAAAGTGAGTAAAGTAGTGGGACCGATTAATATTATATGTATAAAGTGGGTATAGTGGAGAGAAGTAGTGGATGTAGTTATTTTAAAAATTATAAAAACCTTACTATTTTTGAAAAGTTTTGAAATGTAAACAATTGGATGGGACATCCAAAAAAGGAAAGTGTAAACAAATGGGAGGGACAGAGGGAGTAGTTTTTAATAGTTTTATTTTCTTCACTAATTTTATCTTATTTAAAATAAATTTTATTTACACCATATTCATTATTATATTTTAATATTTAATAAAAAGTTGATAATCAATATTTGTAGTTTGGGTAATATTATTTTTTGAGTTTTTGTGTTTATAATTTTATCCCACTCTTACTATTATGTATTAAAATTTTTTATATTAATATATATAATTCAAATTAAGTTATTTCAAAATAATTTTAAAAAAATAATTATAATATAACTGATAATCGGTCGGGAACTAATATAGGGATATAGTTTATACATGAATAAAATACAATTGTTGGGCCCTCGTCCCTGCTTGAATCTTATGTTGGTTGAATGGATGAAAGAAGCATATTCCGGCCTCCGACGATATTATAGTTGGAGTACATTTTAGACAAGCAACCAAATTATAAAAGTAGAATGAGAAGTAGGCAGAGAGAGAGAGAGAAAAGGGACACACGAAGGCGAAGATGCGGTGAAAACAGAACAACGTGACAAGCAAAATGAGAACATTCTTCCTGGAACCAACTCAGTAATTGAATAATTTAATTGCAGTAAATTGAATAATTAATGATTACATTTACAATTTTTACATGGTATAATTAAATTTGTTTGTTCTCTGCTTCTTCTTCGGTTTCGATCATCCTGAAAACACTCCCCACTTATCCATTCTCCCCCACTTTCTCTCCCAATTCAACCCCTCTCCTCCCCCTTTATATATTAAATTAAATTTATTCATTCATCTATACTTACATTACACACAACCAACAACTCAACAAGTAACCCACTTATCATTTCCACAGATCCAATCTCATTTCTATCCCTCTTGATACACAAACAATAATGTCTTGTAGATTAAATAATTTCAGATTATTAGCATTCAAAGCTTCCTTGTTTTCCTTTTCTCGCCCACAAACTCAAACTCGCGCTTTCGTTTTGCACCTCGGTTCTTGTGTTCGCCTCAGACAATCTCTCATCGGAGTTCAACAACGCTACAAATGGGATCACGGTGGCGGAAGTAATTCCGATGATTTCTATCACACTCGTAAAATTAGGGCTGAGGCTAATTGTCCTCGCTGTTCTAAGCACCTTGATCTTTTGTTTTCGAATCGTTCCCATTTGATTCCTCCTCCGTCTTCGGATGCTAATAATACAATTTCTAATACTAATACTAATGCTAATGATGTTAATGCTAATGCTGGTAATAATAGTGGGGGTGTTTCGGCACCTGGAGGGAAGAGTGGAGGTTATCAGGCTGTAAATGTGTGCCCTAGTTGTAAGACTGCTTATTATTTTCGACCCTATAAGATGGCTCCTTTACAAGGGACTTTTGTCGAGATTGCTAGGGTTGATACTCGTAATCATGATGATGTTAATCATAAGATTGCGAAGAATTTTAATAAGAGAATGACTGCTACTGAAGATTACGGAAATAGGATTAAGGCTTCCTTTTGGCAGACTTTAAGGGGCGGTGAGCCTCCTGAGGATTGGCCTCCGCCTAGTCCACTGTCGCCTAATGGAAACGGCAATGGAAGTGGGTTGGCAGTCCACACGCCTCCGGGTCCTCCTTTTGCGCCTGGTGTTAATGTGGTTCGTGCTGCTGGAGGGGGAGGTGGTGGTGGTGGTGGTGGTGGTGGTAATAGGGAAAAGAATGGGTGGGGTGGGTCTAATTTGGGAAGGAAGTTACCAACTCCCAAGGAGATATGTAAAGGACTTGATAAGTTCGTTATTGGGCAAGATGGCGCCAAAAAGGTTAGATTTTTGATCCAAGGCTACTTATTGCTACATTTTTATCATATTGACATGATATAAATGACTTGGATATAATGAAAGTACCTACAAGGTTTGACTTCTCTGTCAAAATGATTTTATATATAAAGTTAATCTTGATCACTCCATTTACATGATTTTGTTGCGAGTGTAAGTGTAGGAGCTTACACGTTTCATTTATATGAATGAAGATCTCCGTGCAGTGGCCTTTCATTTTAAGCTTCAACTTCTTTTAATAATGTAGTAAAATATAAGAACATCCATGGGGTTGAAAGTTTGCTACTAGTTAGTAATCTTCCCAAATGTTCTTATTTTATATATCGTACCACTATCAAGCTTATTGTATTTTTGTCAAATTCCATTACACAGTTTGCACTGACACTGTGTTCCCTAATTCTATGTTCTAAGGGTATCTACTATGTCTACATGGGCACTTACACGGATGACTGTCAAATTTTGTCTTCTATGCTCTTCCAATCTCATATCCTTTCTGCTCCTCACTTGTGCTGCAGGTGCTATCTGTTGCCGTGTATAATCATTACAAGAGGATATATCATGCCTCCTTAAAGAAGAGGTTAGTCATTTAGTGTCCAGTCTGTCCTATATTAAATCCGTGTTGCTGTGCTATTTGCAATTACTAGTAATTACAATTATTAATGCTCAGTTTTTTCCCCATTTAGCTATGCATCATTGACCTTGTTGTACCTTTTTCTTGAGCTGAACTTCTGCACGATATTATTAGATCAGGAGCAGAATCAGGCGTATCAGAGGCAAGAGATAATGACGATAATGTAGAATTAGAAAAGAGCAATGTACTCTTGATGGGCCCAACTGGCTCTGGTATGCACCAAATTGAACATGCTTAAAACCTTTCATTTTATAGTGTTCTGAAATTTACGCATTTGCAGATGATCGTAAAGCATTTTATTGTATACTTGGAAGCCGTAACAATTAACAGTCTGAGTCGGATTGTTTTTTTGACTTTGAATTTTTTAAAAACAGGGAAGACATTACTTGCGAAGACCCTAGCCCGCTTCGTGAATGTACCCTTTGTCATTGCGGATGCAACCACTTTGACACAGGTTAGGCAGTTGCCATTATATTGCCATTTTTTTTCCTAGTAAATTAGAAGAATCATGCTTTTGCACTAAGCCTTATTGATATTTAGGTATCTTCTATTTCTTACTAGATTTTAATTTCTTCAATGATTAAATATATAGTCTGGTGAATATTGCTTGTATATTATATTGCATCTCTTACCTGTTTATTTAACTTTACGAAAGTTCATAAACGATATCCAAGCATATTCACACACGTTGGCCTATTCCTCTTAATCTCTGTACTCCGCTCTTATTAGTATGATGTCCATACTTATGAAATTTTATCAAAGTAGAATTATATAAATGTTGACATATATGATATATATGTAACATATTCATGGTGAGATACAGATATCACGATTGTATATACTCCGTCCCTGTGTTATGAAGACTGAGATGAATTTTTGTTCAAATTAGATCATCCAAATAATTTTCAAGAAACAAAAAAGTTTAGTTGCAATATCACTGTTAGTATTTCCATACGTTGCTATGCCATTTTTTATTATTATTGTATTTACTCTAGCATTATGTATACATTTTTATATCATTCGCTGTAATATATGGTTTTGCATTTACTTTAGCATTATGTATTCATTTTTATATCATTCGTTGTAATATGGTGTTTATTATTCTTCTTGCTTGTTGATAATGGCTATTCTAACATGCTTAAAAATAAAGCCCTGCTAAGCAAATGAATGTAATGTAAGAGGAAGTAAGTGACGTGGATTGCAATAAATGTCACTCATTTTCTCCCAAGTTTAAAAAAAATTATAGTGAAACTTTCATTAATGTTCTCCGAATTGGAAGGAAAACATGCAGTTGACTTTCAAATTACAAGTTCACACTTATATTTAAAATCTAAGAATTTAGTTAGTAAGGATATGTTAGGAATATCAAGTATTTTTTAATTTACCTCCACTTTATTTCCTATTCCGTTTTGGAGTTAAAGTTTTGAGAGGAAAGCATGCAAAACTTTCACTCCTTTTCACCCGCTTTCTTCCTTGAAAACTCGAGAGCATGAATATGAATGCAAATTACATTATTTTTTTTCTTCATCTGCTTTCCTACCTATTAAAAACTCGGGAGCTATCTTATCTTTTTTAATGTTATGGCAAGTGGTCAAATTAGGTTGATGTGAAAACCTACCTCACTTTTTAAGGGGTCATCTGCCGGTGACAAAGGGATTTTATATACCAAGATTAGCAATACCTACTTAGCTCTGAAGAACCAAGCATAGTGGCAAATGGCATGAGACATGCTGAATAAGTGAAATTTGGTAGGAGTGAGAAGATTATATTATAATTTAAGAAACATGCTAGATAAATCATAATTTAGAACTTATAAATTAAATCTCCGAAACTTAGATTCAGTTACCAAAGAGACAATAATTAGCTAACAAAGCGAACTTAAATACCTGGCCCAAAACAAGGCCATTCCCCCCCCCCTTCTCACAGAGCCTTATGCGGACGTTACCGCTCATACAAACAAATAAAAGAAATAAAGACAGGAAAGAATTGAAAGGTTATAGGGAATACTCAAGCTCTCCGCATTGGCTTTAAAAGTTGGTAACTGAAAGACATGACTGAATTGGACCAGCATGGGGTGGCATGGTCTATATATATAGACATTTACCCAGTTAGTGACTAATTTTGTTGGAACCAGGCCGGTCTATGCTTGTGGACCAGTGGGATTCCCTATGGAATGGTGCCATTTTTGGCCCATGTTGACTCCCATCTGTCCAACCAAATATATGGCCCATGTTTCTCGCGTTATTAATCGGTAAACTTTTTTATTGTATTTTAATGAACATACATGATTATGACATATAGTTCTCTTGCAAAAACAATACCACACGAACATTAGTATGCACACAATTAAGGACTGAGTGAGCTTCTAGTTAATTATCTTCATGTCAGATGGAGGTCTATATGCAGTGGCGGAGCCATGTAGTACCGAGGGGCACCCATGGCTTACCCTGACCTTTCAGATATATAGTATATTTATATACAATCTACAGTAAGTTCAGTTGTCCAAGTTGGTTTTTGGTTGAAAAAAAGGCATTAATATAGTTTTGGCTTGAACCCAGATTGGAGCTATTTGTGAATGTTATTTTTAAGTAATGAATACGCTGGATGGAGGGAATATGTCATTCTTTCCGAACAACAATTTTTTCCCTAATACACGCTTTGGAGTACCCTTGGATCAGTTTCCAGCTCCGCCACTGTTTATATGTAGTTCATGTATTGGAACCTCAATGTTTCAACAAGAAGTTATTAATATGTTATTTACTTGTTGCCAAGGATAGAACATAAGACCTTTCATATTATAGTGGTCTAGGCTCCATATGCCGATCAAATATTCCTCCTACAACAGGATATCATTCTTTAGCTAATTTATTTACTCAATTTATCTATTTTTTACTGTCTAACCATTTTCTTTTTTTTTTTTTGTAGGCTGGTTATGTTGGTGAGGATGTTGAATCCATATTGTATAAACTACTAACGGTATGTAATATGTCCACTTTGTCCTTTTATATTTTTTATGCCATCTTCTTTTACTGCATTTTTCTTTGTGAAATTTGAGAATGATTTTTTAATAGGAATGGGGAAGTCCAACCAGGATATATATAAATTTGAGAATTATTTAATGATTCTGTTCTTTATATGTCTACGATCTCTAATATTCTGACTGTAAAATTTGAAATACAGGTAGCTGAGTTCAATGTACAAGCTGCTCAACAAGGGATGGTCTACATTGATGAAGTTGATAAGATAACGAAAAAGGTGCTTTAGCTTTCTCTCTACCAAGTTTGTTGATATGACGATCTTTAATCTCTAAACATCTGTCTGCGTAGGCCGAGAGCTTAAACATAAGCAGAGATGTTTCAGGAGAGGGTGTCCAGCAGGCTCTGCTAAAAATGTTGGAAGGAACTGTGAGTTTTTCATGAGATATAATATTTTTTTAAAGTAGTTATGTTTGTTGTTGATGTATACTTGTAAAAAATTAGAAGGTTTTCTGTCCAGTTTCTTGTGGAAATAGTAGCATATGCCAGTTGTATGTAATGCATGTTGCTGGCATAGTTATCAAAAGCATTATATTTGCAATCGCTTATGATTTGATGTGATTCATTATGGATTTACTGCATAATTGCATGTGAATCAATTTTCTTTTTACATCAGACATAGTAGTCAGCCGAGTTTACACATGAATCAATGTAGCCACAAACTGCTAATTGACCTGGTAAATAGTAATTGAAAATAAATAGAAAGGGGTATGCAAAGGTTGAGATCACTGAGGTGGTTGAAGGTGATAATGAAAGAAAAGAAAAAGAAGCATGAAAGAGGAGAAATGAGTTGACTGTGGATTACACAGAAATGAATAAAATTAGTAGCCTAAATGTTGATGGTGACCGATGATAATCATACTTCCCTATATGTGTCTCTTTCAGTAAATAATTAATGAAGAGCTATAACTCAATGTTCGAGACAAGGTGGTTTTGTCGCCATGACCCCGTAATATCAATTATATCACAGGAAAATTGAAAATGTCAAGTCTGTAGTACTGTATGGGTGTCTATAATTGAATTGATGGAGGTTTAAGCTAACTGAGGTCATTATCAGCTTCAGGGGACTTTTTTAAATTTGCCAACCAGTTTCATGTTTTTATAGCTTTGAACACCAATTTTTTATTTACTGGATAATAGATAATACATTTGTTTTGATTTAATATTGTAGATAGTAAACGTTCCTGAGAAAGGAGCAAGGAAGCATCCTCGAGGCGACAATATTCAGGCATGAACATAAAAATGTGTGTTGCATTAAATTGAAACCAAGACAAATGTAATCATCCAGGGCTTTGTTTTGTTGAAATCATTTGCAGATAGATACAAAGGATATTCTTTTCATTTGTGGTGGCGCTTTCATCGACTTGGAGAAAACAATTTCCGAGAGGTAGATTGCATTTTTTAATAGCATTGTTGTAATGTTGTTTAATTAGCAGCAAATCATTTAGTTGTCTTTCTAGATACTATATGCTGTGTAGAAAGTTTAATGTACTAATTTGCAATATTTTACCAGACGGCAGGATTCATCCATTGGTTTTGGTGCACCTGTTCGTGCAAACATGAGAGCAAGTATGATGGCCAATGCTGCTGTTACGTCATCCTTGTTGGAAACTGTAAGAATCAGGAATAAGAATCACAATAATTTTCAGACACTGTGTTCAAACTTTTAACAGCTAATAGTATACTAGTTTTTTTTAACATTAGATTATTGCTTAATTTATTGTATAAGTGAATGATCTATATACCATTAACTCTTCCTATTCATTATCCTCGTTTCACCTTGTAAAAATAATACCTTGATTTCATTACATATATCTGTGCATGTCAGCTGTACGTACTTAAAAGTAGAAGAGTATCATGCCGCGTCTGGACTTCAAACGATATAGCTTTAACCATAGTAAATGGTCCCACATTTTTGGTTGATAGAATCAAAGCGGATTTACCAACGAATTACGAAATGCTATGGTTCTTGCATATGATTTCTTTATTCAGAAGTCATTCGTGAGATAATGTACCTCCTTTTCCTGGTTATAACATAAAAAGTACAGCTGGCTATTATGTTTTATTTTCTCCTTATGACATTCACATTATTCTTCTGCAATTTTGTATGAATCAAGATATCAAATATATATTCTTGATATATCGTGTGTGTTTGTAATTGATCATACCAAAAAAAGATAGAAATTGAGTATAAAGTGTATTGTACTTGTTATGCAAGCACGCAAACACACATTAAGTAGAGGTCAACTATAATTTATTGCTAAGTCATGGAAGTTAAATTATTAGTTTCTCGTATCCTTTTCCACCTAATAGCAATTATACATTTTTAGCTATCACACATGGCAAACTATTTTGCAGGGTTTAATAAATTTTATTTCTATAAATTTTCATTTACAGGTTGAAAGTAGTGATCTTATTGCTTACGGCCTTATACCAGAATTTATTGGGCGCTTCCCAATTTTGGTTAGTTTGTCAGCTTTAACTGAAGACCAACTCGTTCAGGTAAAATTGTTGTAAATGCAATTCTCTTGAAAATTAGTCCATTCTAGGAATTTTTTCATGTCTGTAACAGATTTACACGAGGAAGAATAGATTCCCAGAACAGGGTTTTGTCTAGAGATGGTAGTATGATCTAGTACTTTATACTTTATAGAGAATAAGGTTTTAGGGCACCACTAGTAGGATACCCAATTACCCATGCATAAACAATCTATAGTTATTTGATGCATGTTTTGACTACACTGATCTTAATATCATCACGAGAGAACAGAGTAGATAATCCAAATTATGGATAATGGACTATGGGCTTGGCTTTTTAACGGTTTACCACTCAGTACTAACATGTTCTTTTTTAAATCTGATTTCTAATATTTCCAGAATTAAGTTGGCTTTAAAATTAAATTAATGGCCACTTTATTAAAATTAGTAGAATGTGATCAATGAAGTGAAACAGATAATTGGTTATGATCTAAAATTGATTTTTTATTGCTTCATATCCCTCAAGTAATTATTCCAATCCAATCAAGATTAATTCTTAGAATAATTAATTTAAAAAAGGTGCATAAACTAAACCAATTGGAATTATAAACTGGTGTAGTAGTGTGAGCTGACATAAAATCCTCATTAAATTTTCTAGCATTAGCCAAGTCATACGAACAGGAGATTGCTTGGCTTGATTTCAAGAATATTGTTGATAGGATTTCTGAATATACACCTAAAATCACTAGTCAGAGAATGAAAGGCCTATATTTGTGAGAAATGATCAGATACATTTAAAGAGAATAGTCTGAATTGTCGGCTTTTTGATTTTGCGGGAATTGATTACTGTCTGCATGTTGATGATGAGTATCCATCTGAGTTCGAGTTTAAAGGATAAATATTTTAGAATGGAAATATTTAGCGTAAGACATGCTTTGAGTTGAACCGGCTTACTCACACTCTCCATCATGGGTTGAATTATGGGTTTAAAACAGATAACCGGTTTATGATTTAAATTAATTTTTTTTATTGCTTCATGTTCTCTAGGTAACTCCAATCCAAGCCAGATTAATTCTCAGAAAAATAATTTATAAAGTTATGTAAACTTAACCATTTGGAATTATCAACTGGTATAGTAGTATGAGCTGACATGGAAATCCTCAATAAATTTGGTCACATTGGCCCAGGCCAACAGAGGAACAGGGGATGCTTGGCTTGAATTCAAGAATATTGTTGGTAGGATATTTGAACTATACCTAAGATCACTAGTCATAGAAAGAAAGCCTATTTTTGTGAGAAATGATTAGATACATCTTAAGAGAATAGTTTGAATTGTTGGCCTTATGATTTTGCTGGAAGTGATTACTGTCTGCCTGTCGATGATAAGTATTTGTTTTAGTTTGAGTTTAAAAGATAACTATTTTAGAATAGGAATGTTTCGCGTTACACCTGCTTTTAGTTCCAAGTCAAATCTTGAAGATTCAGTTCATCTGAGTTGGTGCATTCTTTCATTTGCTTTAGTCTCTGGTAAAAGGGTTTTGATATATTCAGTTTTTAAGTTCATTTCACTCTCTAACTAATCAATTTTGGCTGCACAACTTGTTTATATATATCAGGTCCTTACAGAACCAAAGAATGCTCTTGGTAAGCAGTACAAAAAGTTATTCAGCATGAACAATGTAAGATATATACAAATATATATATGATTTTACCTTGTACGAATTTTCATGTCTTAAAGTTCAGTTCTGATCATGAGAACCCCTATGTCCACCGCCAGGTAAAGCTACATTATACACAGAAGGCACTTGGACTGATTGCTAAAAAAGCAATGGTTAAGAATACAGGTGCTAGGGGTCTAAGAGCCCTACTTGAAAGTATTTTAACTGATGCTATGTATGAGGTATGCAATCAAGTATTTATCTTAAAACGATGGCATCAATACTTTGTTGTTGCAAGTATAGCTGTTTATGACACTTTTTATAACAAGAAATCACGAAAGAGCATTTGGATTGATTAATCCAAAAAAAAACACTAGCCAAGGATATCTTCGCCACTGAGTGAACTCTGAAGAACTTTGAATTAATGTAGCAGCCAACATCTTTTCTCCCACTTTGTTTAATTTCCTTCTAACAAATCAGGAAACCTTGTAGTATTTTTGAGTAAATAAAATTCTCCATTCTGTTATCTTCATCTCCTTCGCCTTTCCCCAGTGAACAGTTGGTGAATGGTGAGCTACAGCTGTGAACAGTCACATTGTTTTATCAGTAGTTACCTTCATCATTTGTATTTTTCATGCAATACCAACTAACCAAGTTATGCCAACAGTTAAAAACTGATGCAAAATCTACGATACCACTCTGATGTAGGGGAAAAAGTTAGAAGTATAAATTATGCTATACAAACAGTTAAAACATAGATTAGGTTATTTGACGCTGAAAATTTATTAGCTCAAGAAATTTTGAATGAGAGATGTATGAATTGCAATCCAATTGCAACCCCCAACTCAAAGAAATTATTGGTTATCAATATATTCAGTTCAAACCTCAAACACTAGTTAAATAAACCTTATGGACTTGGTCAAGTGTACACTTAGGCCTATTATACTCAGCCTAAATAAACAAATTAGTTAGTTGTAGATTGCTAGACACTCCACAAAGACAAAAAACTTTAATTTTCTCTTTAGTAGGTATTCTATAATAATGTAATGATAAATATAAAATCTTCTTCTGATATTCAGTCTTCACTTGTATTCCCAGTCAATAGCTCATTTAGACTTCTACCTGACAGAATTTAGGCTTGTATTGTAGATTCCAGATGTCAAGACTGGCAATGATAGAGTAGATGCTGTTGTCATTGATGAGGAGTCGGTGGGGTCTGTAAGTTCAGTTGGCCAGGGAGGAAAGTTACTTCGGGGAGATGGTGCACTGGAGAAATACCTTGCAGAGACCAAGTTACCACAAACGGTATAAATTGATTACATTTCATTTCTGAAACTCCTTATTCTCAAAAAATATGCTTATGTCTGAGCAAAAACTAGTTTTCTTGTGATTTTCCTTGTAAAAGCGGGGGTTAGGAAATAATGTTCCTGAGAAGAGGAATGTAGGCAATTCGCAGTATTTCAGTGTTGTCTATTTACATCTATGTTTTGTTCTTATAGCAGGAAAATGATGGGACAGCAGATGGAGATCAACAGGAAAGTGAATCAGAGGTATCATCCAGAGCCATGAACATGTAACTAGCAACACTGTAGTAGAGCATTTACTGTCTAACAACTCAAAATCCTTTTTTTTTAATTTACCTTGTAGAAATCACATTCATGACCTGTTGTAATTATTCCTTTGTATAACAGCATAGATTCTAGTCCAGGTACAAAAGAATAGGAAAAGAGAAAAGAGAGGTAAATATACAAGTAGGATGTACCAAATAATTTTAGGGAGTCATTGTAATAGATGTTCTCTGCAAAATTGCAACAAAGACAAACTTGCATAAATGAAATACATATTATTCTTTGTTATATACAAGATTTTCAATACCACTCTGAGAAGGTACTGTGTGTGTCCTGAGTTCACGACATATTCTTAATATGATCACTCCTCATGTTAGTGAGTATAATTTAGTGAAACACCATTTTATTTGTTTTTCGAATCCATCATGGGTTTTGGAGAATAATATGATCTGTATGTATAGCGAGTATAATTCTTTACAGCGGGGGTTCTAAAAGTTCAACGACAAGAAAAGAATTGTGTGCTGAAGTTCTAAAATTTCAACGTGGTTGGGCCAATGACTTTTACTTATAGCATTTCTTTACTAATAATTCCTGCCAAAAAATATACTTGTAGCTTTCAGATTTTAAATTAGACCGATGCTAACGATAAAACAAACACGAAATATGTCAAAAAAAAAACGACCAATGTGAAATAAGTTAGAGTCTGAAGGATGAACGAGAAAAATTGGGCATGAGGGTGCCCAAATTAGCCGAGATTAAAACATTTTATAATATAGAAGTCCCCCGACAATAAGAACCGGCTGGCTAGTAAAAAAAATATTCTAAAAACTAGACAAGTAGCTCAGTACAATGTTAAAACAAGAGATGAGTCCTTGGCGACTTATTTTGAAAACCAAGCACCTTACCAAGCATCGTGTTTCTAATTTTTTGAACATTCAGAGAATACCTAGATTCACGTCATTTATTGTCCCGCTCACGCTAAATGTAGTAAATTCCCACTGTTAAGATCAACGTGCAAATTCTCTTCTTTTTTTTCCTTCATGCAATTGTTTGAAATAAAGAAATTTTTGATCAACTACTCATTCCATTGGCCTGTGTTAAAGTGTAATATTTTGAGTTTCATTTCCGATATATTTACTAGTGTATTTATAGTCCTATTTGAGCCTCTAAGTGGACTAAATTTTATTGGTGGGTCTGGTCCAACATTCAGTCCTCTCTTTAGTATAAAAAAGATTTTTAAATCGTTTAATTATAGATTTTTACATGAGAGATTTTGTTTTTTTGTACAGTGAAGCATAAAAGTGTTAAAAAAGAATTGAAAGATACATTCATATTTTCTGAATGAGGGAGCGTGTGTTTCTCTTTTTTTATTTTCTTTGTCGGGAGTAACCCTTGGCGACGCTTAATAGGACATGAGCTTTGTAAGGTTGTTGGGATGTATGCAAAGATGCTACTAATGAATTCTTTGCGTAGTTGAAAGATGGAAGACTTTTACTGCCTCTGCTTTTGCTATTGGTGGAGAAGTGAAAATAGGTCCAAAATAAGAATTTCAAGAAGCATATAACGTGTCTAAACTCTGGCATAGTGGCTTTGGCTTCTAAGAATGAATTTGTATTTGAACAGTTGTTGAAGTCGAAACTGTTGTTGAATCTGCTGGAGTCGAGTTTATGAGGTGGAAGAATTATATTGACGGTCTTCTTTTTCTGTGTTTCTTTTTGTGGTATAGTTTTCTTTTGATAACATTTTTGTTGATGTTGTTCTTAGTTGACCCGTTTTGACTTTCATTCTTTTTATTTTTTCATGTCAATGGAGTTGTTGAGGTTGTTGAACCATGTTGATTTGGTTGATGTGTCTGAAGCTCCAAAACTGCGTCGTGAAGTCCGTGGGCTGAATATAATTTTAAATTTGAGAAAAATTCTTCTAGTTTGTTGGCCGAGGAGATGGTCGCGATGAGTAGATATCCTAAGGAATGCCTATTGGAAACTTTTGTAATCTTCTTTTAATCAATCCAAGGCTTTTGAGTTGAACCACCAACTTTATTTTGTCATTGTTCAGGGAGATGATTTTCTTGAGATTCATGAACTAAGGTCTTTTGGAGTTTGAACTTGGATGGTTAAATGTATTGCTTTTGCCTTCACTTAATAATCGCTTCCTTTTGCTTTGTACCTTTCTCTTCGTATTTTGTTCCTTTTACCAGATGAGTTGGATAAGTTGTTGAACTGGTATTGAAGCAGTTGAGATGATGAAGGTCCCAAAGTTTCGATGAGGTTCGTGAGCTGAAAGCTACGAAGTCGGACCTTAAGAAGGCCTCTGTGAGCTTGAAGAAGGAGAAGCACATTTGAAAGCTCTTTTACTCAATTTATTTCCATTTCAAGTAACCTTTTCAGAAGGCTTTGTGATATGGCCTTGAAGATTTATATATATATATATCACTTTTCTTTTGAGGTATTTGAGCCATTTGGGCTTGGTGCCCGTTGCCCGACTACTGTTGAAAAGTTTCAGCTGAAGAGGTCGTTTGAAGTCTTGGAAGAGAAGCCTTCAGAGGTGGCAAAATTTTTTAGGCTTATCTAAAAGATTTGTGGGAAAAGATGGGAATGATGAAAGTGGCTCTTCGAATATTCCCTCTTGATGATTTTAACATTTTTCTTTTAACTTGCCTTGAGATGGATTGTATGTTAAATGTAAGTAAGCAAGGAGGTCCTGCAAAATTTACTTGCATGCCTCGTAGGTCAATGAGCTTGTTCAGATATAGAGGTCATCTGATAAGAAGGGGAAAATAATGATCGTGTTGGCTTGATGAAGTTGTGAGGTGATTGACTGAAGTTTTGACCTTCTTTTTAATTTGTTGGGAGTTGAACTTATTTGTACTCGTGAAGAGATTTTCGTGTACATACGTCACATTTTATAGATCTTTGTGCTCATTTCTACGATACCTTTGAGAATTTTGGACATTGAGGTGTCAATGAGGTGCGTGAAGCGATATGAAGCTTTTTAAGGAGTACGAACTTTTAAGCATGTTTTGGAGATTGAAGGGCCTTCAAGACATGAGGTGATATGAAGCTTTTTTAAGATTTTTAGTGGAATTATAGAGCATATAAAGCCCTTGAGTATATTATTGATTGAGGTCAAAGTAAATTGAGATGCCTTCGAGGTCTTTGGATTCGCTCTTGGCGAGTTATTAAATTCGCTCTAGGCGAGGTCCGATGAAGTCTTTGGATTCACTTTTGGAGAGTTCTTTAGATCCTCTCCTAGAGATGTGTTTTTAGACTCGCTCTTGGCGAGGTTGAATGAAGTCGATGAAGTCGACAAAGTCTACAAGGTGTTTTGGATTCGCAATGTGTGAGATATTTTAGGTTTGCACTCCACAAGGTGTTTTGGATTTGACTTGGAGATTAGCCCATGATAGAACTCATCATCACCATGGGTTCATATTAAAACATGATAATAACACACAAGATTAACTAAATAAAATACTTATTAAAACCAGAGTAAGTCACAAGAGTAATAAGGTTCAAGTAAAGAAAACTAGCATCCACTGATACAATGAATAAAAGAATCACAAGAAAACGTATGCTTCCTCTTCTTCGTTGCGATGTGCTAAAACGGTCTTCTTCCTTCTCTCCCTGCTCCTTGAGTGATACCACGATTCCTCACATGTGAAACGTCTCTGAAACTACTTATATAGAAGCCCCACAAGACCCAGCCATCTCAGAAGTCAGAAATCCAACAGAAATATAACTCTAAAAATTATTATTTAATTTTACGACCCTGAGCGGCCGCCCAGCAATCCTGAGCGGGCGCCCAGCTTCCTGAGCGACCGCCCAGCCAGGCTGAGCGGGCGCCCAACACCTTTCTGGAAAAATGCTTATTTTGCTCCCAATTTCTGCTGCGTCCTGCTCCTAACTTCCCACTTGCAATGCCATGCACATACCTAGGCTTATTCCTGATGAAATCTCTCCACAAATGCAAGTAATACCCTGAAATACACAAACACTAGAAAAACGCATCAAATACACAAAATACTTCATTTCAAGGCATCAATTCAAGCTATTATAAGACGTTCTAAGTGGTATAAAATGCCACTATCACTCGCTGTTGGCGAATTATTTAGATTCGCTCTTAACGAGAACTTTGGATTCACTTTTGAGAGTTTTTTAGATTTGTTCTTGGCTATGATTTTGTATTTGCTATTAGCGAGGTCGTTGGACTTTCAGAAGTATTTAAGCGTATAACTAATTGAAATCATAAAACATGTATTGATGTTGTTGGAGAGGACTAATGTTTCGTGAGGATGGCGATGTCAACAAAATGAGACATTTGAAATAAAAAATTGACAAAAAATTGTGAATCTTAAAGCTGACATGGAATGATTTAAATTTGTTCTTGCATTGAGCCCTTGTTTGTGTAGACCTTGACGCTCCCTTTACATAATCGACGTTCTATCTTTCGTAGAGTATTGTGGAAGTATTATTGGGAATGAGATTCCATGTTAGAAATTCTTCAAGTCTATGTTACTTTAGGCATTGGGGGTTGGTGAACCATTGAGGTCGTCGAGGCGGTATGTGTCGGGCTCTTTCAGACAAGTGGAGTAGTGCCTTTGAGCTGGTTGAGCCGTCCGAGAAGTCGTGAGGAGGAATGGAGGATGACTTTATTGATTCCAAATTACTTTTTAAGTTTAGTACTCAGATGATAAACATCCTTCTGACATGTTGAATTCTCTCTCAAGTCACAAACGTTAGCAAGTTCATTTTTCATTGGCGTGGTTTTATGATGAGAAATGAGACAATTGACCATAATACATGTTTTGTGTCTTCCTGGTACCCGCAATATTTGTCTCTTGGTTGGGGTTTATGAGACGTGATGGTTTATATTAAGGATCCGATTGAGGATGGTGATGATCGGTACTCTGTCGTTGAGCTCTGTGACGTCGAGCACCTTTTAGGGTATAGGGAGCCAATACCCTTTTGGTGGGGGAATCATTTAAGCAGTTGACCCCTCCGAGGTACGAAGAAATCTTTGTCTTTTATTTGTAGAGGTGTATGATTGTTGATCCGACCTTCTTTGAATTCTGTCACTTCTATTGTTGTTCTGACGATACTGTCATCGTGAAGAATGATCATAATACTTACCCACTATTTGACTTCAGAGATTTTTAGGATTGTATATTTTCGTAAGTTCTATCGTTGCCCAAATATTCCTGTAGATGTTTGAAGTAATAAATATGGAGCTTTTTTTTGAAGAGCACTTCAAGGAGGAGACCATGTATGGACTTAGCCGCTCGTGCTACTTGAGTATTTGATAGTTAGCTCTTCAACCATATTCTTCTAGTTTTGAATTTATTTAACAATAGAGTTTCACATGAGGATTTTTTAATACACGGAGTAGAACTAGTGCTTCGCGACTTCTGAATGCCCGTAGGATCTGTGGTGTTTGTAAGAGATGCTTATATTGGAGTAGCAAACTTTCTATTTGTTTGAAGTATTGTTTTGAGAGGTCAATACTTTTACCTTTAGGTTTTGGTGATTTGTCAAACTAAAAGTGAAAATTAAATTAGATTCCTAAGACACTTAGAATACTCCCTTAGGGTTTAATTTGTGACAGTATCTGGAATCAAGTCGAACTGAGATATTCCGAACAAACTGTTTAAAGAATATTTTTCGACATTTTGTTTAGACATGAATTGGAATAGATATATAAACCTAATGATATATTCTATACTAGGCTGTTGGGTCATAAACAAAGACAAAGGTTTTAGGCACCAAACCCGAGAACTTTTAAAACACCGCTTTTACGAGCCATAAACTGTCAAATTATTTAAAAGCGTGTCATGCCTTCATGTTTTACTCTCAAATATATTTAATATATTTATTGAATATTTATGTTCATTTTATAGTGCCAAATTTCATGGCAATAGACAAAATATTGATTTTATTCCAAAATACCTGCAAAACCTTATTTATATGAATAAAATCATCTTTAAATCAAAATTAATTATTCTTTGGACCTTATAGTCATTATTTCATAAGAAATATTATGTTTGAATATTTATCAAGTCAAAACCTTTATCTCACTCGTTGGTAAAAATAAACAAATATTTTTGTCGCTTCGGAACGTTGTTTTAACATTCCAAAAATTCAAAAATATTCCTCGGATATATTTTAGACTTAAAACTTGGGATTTGTCCTTCGTATCTTGCCTTCTACCATATAGATTAATTTCATAGATTTTGGATGACTTTTTTCCGGGACCCCTAAAATCGATATGTAGTTGATTTATCGGTTGCTTAAAAGTTATAGAAGGACAATTAATTTCAAGGTAAAATTTTGTCCATGTTCTTTTGGGAATTTTTCTAGGAGTTCACCAAAATTTTATATTTTTTGATGTTTTCCGATTTTCGTTGAAAAATACATTTTTAGTCGTTGGTAAGCGCATCGCTCGGTTTTTAATCTTTTGTAAAAAGGTGAAAACACTCAAAATTTTTGAACCCAACAAATTTGAATTGTGGACAGTCATGCATGAGTTGTCAATTTTATCCCTTGGTTACTTTTGTATTAGAAACGTTTGTGATTACATTGTAGCCAAAAGTGCATTATTTTTTCCTATACAAAGACCCCTTTGATTCTCATTTCTTTAAGCCTTGAATAGCCAACTAAATGCTGAAGAAAACACTCTATCTACTGCCTCTAAATGTCCATATATGTTTCTTGAGTTTAAGCATGTTGAGCAAAATTGAATCTGCATGTATACTCAACAATGCTGATTTGGACAACTCAATATAAAACAAAGGACTTATAAATAATCTATGTTCCACTGAGATCAGTAAAGATTGAAGATTAGGTATATACACATATGGTTCTTAGAATTGTAGTGAAGTAGTTGTCAAAAGAAGTCCGAGTGTAGTTCATTAATATGTTCAAGCAACGGAGGAATGAGGTTGAAGATATTCGAAGCAGTTATTAGGATTAGTGTGAAGACCTCAAGGATACTCGAAGTTGGTTGACTTAACAATGTTATGGAAAAATTATAGTACGAAGGCCTAAGAGCGAAACTAGTCACCTGTGATCCATACCATTGCACTAGGCGTCAGTGATCCGTGAGGGAAAACTAAGTACTATCATTAAAAGAATTGTTAGGTGAGGATTCGTATCTAGATTTGAAAATTATATAGTTTATACGAAAACTCAGAGAGAAAACGTGAAGACATGACAGTTAAAAGGGTTAAAGTACTCTACAGAAACCGAGTTAACGTGATCACTACCTTGTAGTAGAAGTCACCAAGGCTACTCTCTTACCTAGTAAGAGCCTCTACCTTATAGTATGGCTTAAAAACTAAATACTAGAAGTGGTTTTGACCTAGTAGGAGCAACATGGAAGAAATGAGATTAAAAAATAAGTCGAAAGTGCACCTTGGTACACTCTAGGCGCCAGTAACCCTCCTTCCACTCCTTGTAGGCAGCAGTTGCAGAAAAACTAAGGAAGCCTTCTTGTTTCTTCTAGGTGCCAGTAGCACTCATCTTGTCCCTTGTAGGCACCAGTTGGAAAAAAAACTACTCATCTTGTCCCTTGTAGGCACCAGTTGGAAAAAAAACTAAGTAAGGAAGCCTTCTTGTTCCTTCTAGGCGCCGATAACACCCTCTACTCTCCTTATAGGCGCTTGTAGCTGCAGAAACTAAGTACAAGAGCGTTCTTGCTCCCTTTAGGCGCCACTACTATCTTTTACACTCCTTTTAGGAGCCAATTGCATGGTTCTTGAAGATTCTAACACTACACAATATTTGACCTGTAGCAACACCAAAAAAAAGTGTTAAAATGACCAAAAAAATATCACCTAAAGCCAAATTATTGGCTATGTTTATACTTTTTGAAAATAAGGGGGTGTTGGATTTGAGCCTGCCACAATAGGGGTCTAGGTTACATTTTTTGAAATTTTGGTAACACCTCTCAATGTGTTACAATAGAGTACCTATAGTTATATTTTCTATTTCTATGGTAACAAGTTGAAAATGTAACCACAGTTCTGTTGCAACATACCTAACCCTATAGTAACACCTAAATATGTGTTGGAATAGACTCTTTTGCAACACCATATTAGCTATTGTAACACAAGATTATAATACGGTTATATTCGTGTTACACTCTTATATTTTTAATAAGAATCTTTCTTGTTTATACCAACATAACAAAATGTAATATTGGTTACACTTTCAGAATTTGAAAATATAATAAAATCTAAATCTACTTCACTTGATCAAAACATAACATTAAGGATTGAATACATAGTTAACTTGAGAATTTTGTTAACAAAAGTACAAATTCATCCTAACATTATAAAGTTCCAATAATAATATATAACATTCTAAGTACAGTCAGCAGACACATCTTTCCTCTTCTCATCAAGCAATGTTGATGCAATCTGCTAACAAATAGAAAATTTACCAAAATGCAACTTGCACATCAGCATTTCTTCCTCCACCTAAAAAATCAAGCAAGTGATTCAGTCAGTACTTCAATGTTATCCTGAACAAATCGAACCAAAATTTATTTGTTTTTTACGAATCTATACTAATTTATGAAGTAGTCGACATATATTAATCTCAGTGTGTTATTTTACAGTGCACAACTTGCCCAAATAGTAATAGCACAAAGTGCTCGAATAAAAAATGATACATCATGTTAAATAATTTTTATGTAATTGCTAAACAAATAAAGTGTTGAACATACCCCAAAGTATAAGGTCATCAATGTAAAAGTCCACATGTCGAGTTCATGATATATTTAGTAGAACTCAGGAGATATTTGCACAAGGTGCTGAACTAAAACGAGTCCAAAAATCTTTAACTTACTGGGTATAATAGTCAAATATGCTGCCTCCATCAACTTCAACATTTAGACCCAGCATTATCAGAAGCACAATAAAACCAACGACTATAGAACCCAAATTGCACAAATCAGGACTCTCCAATTCAGCCAATAGCCCGGAGTAGTTGTATTTGCGGTCACAACAGGCTGCCAGGAACTTTTTGATGATCCTGTTATGAATTCCCTGCTTTTAACTGCCTCTGTTGTACTAAGTTGGTTTAATTTCAACACCACCGCAATATTTTAATATAAAAAATAAACCTTTAATATTAAGGTTTATCTAAAATCCCAAGATAAAGATAAACCTTAATATAAAAAATAAACATCGTCAAATGTGTGTGTGCACTTTCAGTAACATAGAAGCCTTTAATATGTTACGGACGAATATGAAAATCTGTGAATACAAATACAAATCAAATACCAAAGACAAGGAAAGGCTACATTAGTTGTATTTAACTAATGTATCCTAGTATCGAATAACTGGCCCATCTCAAATGAGACGAGCAACTTGCAGTCCATTATGGAAAGGTAGTATTTTTCAAATATCAAGTTCAAATTACCAATATCAGTTGTTCTTTTTCCCGAAGCCCCAAGGCTGTATCATTAAGTTTATTTGCTCCACATGTTTAATATTTGAAATCTAAATTCTGGATTTGTAATTTCAACATGTAATGAACTATACATCTATATAGAACTCTTTCTTTATCCAAATGAGGAATGCACCACAGCTGGACGTGGTATAAGAATCGTAATTTTACTAATTTGTATAGCACGTTCATCAAACTGAATATTATTAGATGTATAAAAGGAAAATCCAAAGACCTATAGTGAAAGCTTCTTCAAACTCTGTTCTGAAATCAATCTTGATATTTCCTTTTTAGGATCTAGTGGCCCCTCAATCTAATAAATAATAAAGATGATTTAGCTATTTAGCGACTTAATGTCTATTTTCTACTTTACAAGAACAGCAGAAGTAATAGATAACACAAACCTCTCCATGAAGACCCCCAATTGATCCCTTACTCTGTTGTCTAACCAACAGATCTTCAGAACTAGAACAGCTAATGCTAGCAACTTTCTCTGACCATATGTAAAGAACTCCATAAAACTACTCTGAAGTGGTCCATATTGGTAGCACTTCGGCAAACAAGTTAGACAACCATATTTCCTATTGGGTCAGAATGAAGAAGCGCCTGAAAAAAGCAAGTTATCAGGTGATACCTTGATATGATAAATTAAACAAGAAGACCCTAATTCAAAAATATACCCTAATTCATATGATAAATTAGGAGAACAGATTAGAAGATATACATTTGAGAACCAAACAAAAACTATAAGAATTTGTTACGTAAATTACAAAAACCCAAAATATAAATTGAATCAAAAATCTATACAAGTAAATGATACCAAGAAGATAAATCAGAGAAGAAAATTAAAGCATACCTGAAGAAAGCCACAAATTACTATAAGAAAAAAGCCCCAAACAAAAGAGTAACTGGAATCCAAAAAAAGAAGAAGAGCAAATTTGAGTACAAGGTCGGAAAGGACATAGTGAAGTTAACAAAACTAATTGCTAATTATTCATCTCAATATTATCTAAAGTACACAATGATATAAAGTCTGCAAACAAATTTTAAGATTCTAAACATATATGAGTAGCACGGACATTAACAAACTAAATCATCACATAATTCAGAAGTTCCTTCAAGCCACAAGTAAGAAATACAAAAATCAACACATTCTCTATGGTATATTTAATATATTTTCGCATATTCAACTAAAGAGATGCAGGTTTATTAACAAAAAGAAAAAGAGAACAGAATCAAAGAGGTCAATCAACTAGTAACAGGGGTCAAAAACAAAAGATGAACACCTTTTAGCGTCTGTTGTATTTGCAGTATCCCGTAATCCTGTGTTTCAATAATTTATCAGAGCAACCTTCCTATTTGCTAGGTTTGACAAAAGTTCATAGCACTCAACTCTTCTTTCATATTTATCAGTAATGGAAATCTATAGTGTCTATCTGGTTATTTACAGAAATGTGAGTTCATTTTCTGTTATAGCCGTAACAAGGTTTATGAAGAAAACCAATTGCGCACAACGTATTCTGTGGACAATTCTATATTTTTCTATAATATCATAAGTGATATATTTACAACTGCTTGAAGCAAGTCAATATGGTTGTTTTGAACAACTTGGTGTGTTAATCCAATCTATATTAATTTGATTACACAAACACATAAATTTTTGGATTGTATGTTATTAACATTGTAACTGATGTTGTAACTGGATCGGTCCAACACCATCAAACATTTAATAAACAAGATTAAAAAAAATAAAAAATGCCAAGTTTTTAGAAATTTTAAAACCTAAACTGATGTAATTGCAAACACCATCAAACATCTAATATGCTAGAATAAAAAAATCAAAATCACCATGTCTTTAAATCCATGACAATGTCATTGCTTACCATCGTTGTTCTGAGCCATGACACAAGCCGCAACTATTAAAGATAATCAGCATTCTAGAACACATACAGAGAATAGTATAAAGTTAAGACAGTACTAAAAATTGAACAACTCAGAGCTTAAATCCTTTAAAAAAACATATTGATCGGCATCTATTTTGTAAGCTCCATAATGGCAGAGACAAATTTGACCCCTAAACAATAGACAAATTCGGAAAATG
The DNA here is from genome assembly GCF_009905375.1 of Apium graveolens. Taxonomy (NCBI): domain Eukaryota; kingdom Viridiplantae; phylum Streptophyta; class Magnoliopsida; order Apiales; family Apiaceae; genus Apium; species Apium graveolens. The sequence continues at coordinate 193,614,382 of NC_133649.1, forward strand.
GGGGATTAGAAAATGACCTTAACAGCAGCCCACCAATCAATTAACCAAATGAGCTCCAACCATAATAATTTAGCATATGGCATAACAAGGATAAATCGAATAACAGATATATGGTATGCAAAGCAAAAAATATCAAAAAAAGAATAGAGAAGAACATAATAACAAATTAGAGAAAAAATAAATATGAAAAACCCCAAACCCCAAATAATAATTAACCATAAACTGAACAAGAAGAAAGCCCCAATTTCAGAGAAGAAAATAATAACAAATCAGAGACGAAAATAATAAAACACAGAAGAAGAAAAGAAGGGGAAGTACCCGAACAAGAAGAAAGCCCCAATTTTAAAATCCAAGCTTTGACCCAATAATCTAAACCCTAATTTCTCCAAGCTCTGACCCAATAATCTAAGCAACCCGATTCCAAACGACCCGACTCCAAGCAAATATTCAAACTCTGAAATTTTCCATCGCCTTCAGTGAGAGAGTGTGAGAGTGAGTTATTTGTGTGAGTGTGAGACTGAGGTAAAGTTTTATCTGTCTAAGTGTTGAAAAGGAGCGGGTCAATTTTTATTTGGACAGCCCAAATTTTGACTAAAATAAAGCCCGCTTTTATAATCGCGCCTAAATATTCAGCGCTATGGTAACACTTATTTTTAAGTCAATGCTAACAATAATTTTTGTGTTACAATAGAGATTTCATCATGTCTATTGTAACAATTTATATTCTCTACTGTAACACAAAAAAACAATGTTACCTTAGATTAAATTTTAGTAACTTAAGGCAACATTTCTGCTTGTAACACCAAAAAAAATGTCGCTACAGGCCATATATGGTGTAATGTAAGTGCTAGACATGCACTCCAAAGACATGGGCGCAAGTTGACCAAGTTGTGCAAGCTGTCAATCAATTTACTTGGTTATTAGCTTTCCACGTATGTTTTCTCTCTCTCTCTCTCTCTCTCTCTCTCTCTCTCCAAGCTACTACTCTACCTACCAGTCTATATAATCAAAAAGATGCAGATTGGAATTGTATCTCTCCATAAGTGAAAAGTGCAAAGCTCTTGCAAATTATTCTCAGAACACAAAAATATTGATTTGACAAGGAGAGGTCACGCCCAATTGATTACTCACCATTAAAGCCTTATACACATGATTGCACTCATCATTTATAGCCTCTTTGATTGTATTGATTATCATTTGATAAGATCTATAGGTTTTTAGAGTGATAAAAAGAAGCCATTAGTTTGATAGTTTATATATTTGTATTGGCTCTTTCTTTTTGTAACTTTGAATTTATCTTCAAAGGTGTAAGCAAACCTTTGTGGTTTAATTTTTTTATATAAGAATTATTCCGCGAAATCTCTTGTTTTTTTTCTTTTGTTTTGAAGTTTCATTTTTCACTACATTTTAGATTTAAAACGAAGAACATATAATCACCCCCTCTGTATTTACCTAGTGGACCTAACAATTGGTATTAGATCAAGTTAATCAATATACAGATTAGATCCGCTAGATTAACAAGTTTTGTGTATATTTTGGTTGTATAGAAACTAGGAGTGCTTTCGTTAGTGTAGATCTGATTTGGGTTGATTTATGGTCGTAGTGTTTTTGGTTATTTTCATTTAATTGGTTGACTGGTGTTGGTTATTTTGACTAATTTGGGTATTCGTATTTTAGGCCTTATATTGCAGAAATTTTCCAGATCTGAAATATAGGTATTTGGACAGTTGGTAGCATCAAGTTTCCTTAGTAATATAAGTGAAAAGAGCTATAAATTGTGGAAGAAAAATATCACTCTGTATGTTAAAGTAGCAAACCGTGATTACATGGAAATTTTAGAGAGTGGTCCATTTGTACCAAGAAATGACATTTCTATACCTAACGATTCAGACAATAGAATTCCTCAAGAGTTTACCCCAAAGGATTCATCTGGATACACTGATAAGGACAAGGATTTAGTTTCATTGGATAAAACTCTTCAATCTATTTTTGTTGAGTCAATGGATTCCAACATGCGCCATCTGATTAAAAATTTTATTAGTGCTAAGCCCATGTGGTAAACTGTAATAACCCCAATTTTTGGAATTTTTGAAACCCTGATGAATAGTAACTTTTGTTGATTTTTGCTGAATGAGTAAAATTATATGACCACCCTATATAGGAGTTCTTTTATAGAAACTCTGAGTTCATATTAGTATTCCGTAATGTGAATGAGTGTATGCAAGGGTCGTCAGAATTCGAATTCGAACACTTTGATTTTTCCCGAAAATCCAACAGATGTCGAAGAAATTAAGTATAAGGTAATAATATTAAAGGAATTAAATCTAAGGATTATAAAGGAGGATTGTTAAAGGAATAGAAGATATTAAAAAGAGCTTAGGGAACCCCTAAGGATAAGGTCACATATATGATCCCTCGAACGATCAACGAGAACGAGAGTTAAGCGAACCGTAAATCAAATAAACGGTCAAGGAACAAGCTTGTACAAGAAACAAGGGAGATTAATCAAGTGGATTAGAATTAAGGTGACATCATATCACCATAAGAATGAGACATATGGCTAATTGATGAGGCACTCAAGATGATGCAAGCAATTAGAAAGATATTTAGCCAATAATCATTCTTAGCCAAGTATTTTAATCACAAATAACAAAGCAACCAAGTAATCGACTTCTTCTTCTTCCCCCACACTCCTTCACTTTGACCTTTTTATAAAAATGGAGAAATAGAAATTTAAAATCCAATTTTGGCTCATTCATAATTCTCAAGGTAATTCCCATGGCTTCTTGATATTAAAACTTAGTTATCCTAAGAGTTTGAGCTTCAAAAACCATGCCTAGCTTGTCCAAATTTTTCATCAAAGATGATGATGAATAGTGATGAATAGTAACTTTCAGGAACTAACTTTGTTTTTCTTATGTTTCCTTAAAGATCCAAGCTTCCTAAGGCCATATAAGCACTCCTTGAAGCTTCTAAGTGAAACCCCACTCCTTAAGAAAGGTATAAAATCTCTTTGGTTTTATAAGATTTTAAGCATGTTATGATAGTTTTGGGATTATGCTAAGAATTGGTATGATTAGTGATATGATTTGGATGAGTTTATGCTTGATTATTGTCATTAGTTAGTCATGATTATACTTAGTGATTAAAGTTATGAATCTTGAATGTTTGACTTATAAATTGGTGGATTAAGTTATGGAATGATATTGGTGGATTATTGGGTTGATTGGTTTTGTTGGATGGACGAATTGGTTGGTTGATTTTTAGTCGTAAAATTTGGGAATCGTTTGTTTATAGCCGTCGTAGTGCCCGATTTTTCTATGACTGTTTTATGTGTAACTTTTGGACTCAAAACTCCTGCTTTTTAAACTCACCACTTCCATGGTTAGTTAGGTTATGTTTTAAGCTTCGTTTTGAGATGTGGATCGCTTTAATCGGATTTACGGTTTAGGAGAAATAACCATTTTAAGTAAAGGTGTTTTGTGAGCGACCCCGTACCCCTCGAGTAACTTTGAGACCATGTTTAAGGTCCCTAAAGACTTGTCAGAACATGAAACAATTATTTAAAGTTTCTTAGGCAGTTAGTAAGGTCTTTGCGAAAGATTCGCCTTAAAATGTTTAACGATCAATTCCATAAATATGGTGGAGCCGAGGGTACGCGAGCGACTAATGTAAACCTTTAAGCGTGAAAGCGAGCGTTAATGTATGCATGTGTAAAGTCTAGTTTCTTATGACCGAGGATTAATTCCGATTTATATTATTGTTTATAGGTTACCAGACCCACCCTAAGCTCATTACCACCCTCGGACACTCATGCAAGTCTTCTAAACCCTATTACTGTGGTTATGATAATGATATGCTATATCATGAGATAAAATGCATGAATATTTTATAAAACAATATCTTGCGATATAATGCATGTTTGATTTTAAAGTTAAAATTTTATGATATATATGCATGCATGTTTAAAATGATGATTTTTCGGCAATAAAGTTCAACCGTTTTAAAGTAGAGCTTACGAGCTGCATAATACCTATGCTAGTGATAAGCAGTATTTTGTGTATACACTTAGTATAGGGCACCCAAAGCTGAACATTGTATCTATACCGGGAGGCGATGTTCCCGAGTATATTATGTATATAGTTTTCGATAATTATTAATAGAATAAGGATTATTCGATAGTGCTGAATAATAAATAAACATTACTTTCGATTATCCAAATAAAGATTTTACTTACGTATAAGTATATCTTTTATTAATTAATTATGTGTTTAAAGTATTAGTTTCAAAACTTTTTACTTCGTTTATTTTATAAAATTACTCTTTATTAAATATTATTTAAAGACTAATGTTCAGATATTCTTCTAATATTTTAAAACTGATTTATATTATTTATATAATCTTTACCTTAAACGTTTTCGAGAATAATTTCGAATCTTACAAAATGATTTTAAAAGTTAGACCGGATCCCAATACCGTCTTCAAATTTAAATCTTTCCTTTGGATGGGGATTTAAATACTCGCTCAAAATATAGGGTATTCTAGTCAAGAAAAGGGGATATATTTATCTTCGCAATGAAGTTGCTAGGTGGATAAAGAGAGTCCCGATTACTTACCCAACATTCAGGAAGTAATACATAGAACAAATTAATCCATTAACAAGTATCGCTTGGGAAATATTGGTGAGTTACCATTTCCAACTAGATACGGCTTCTTGGTGGAGTTGTATCAATAAGTTTCTACTTGGGGAAAGGGAGACGAGCTTTACGTCTTAGAGTCATGGATTTCATTTGAACTAGGAGTGTCGTAAGTGGTCTAGTGGCAGGGACCCAACCTTATTTTTTTTATTGGCCCAAATGGCCCGGAAGTTCCATTGTGGTGGTTCATTTTTTAGGAGTCCAAGGCCGATAGATCATAAATTCCAGCGGATCTCCTCTACATGTAGATAATTGGTGGGTTGTACGACGGTGACTGATCATCGCAGGTCGACTTCCTGGCGCGGCATAATCCAGAAATAAGTTCATCATCCAGTTTAGATATTTCTACAACACTATCCAGAGCACCATGATAGAAAGGCTACGGTTGGGTGACCGATGAGTATTGGCAGGGTCAAGTGTTCAAAATGGTGTTTTGATAATATATTATCTTGTAACTTCATATTTTGATAATGACCTGAGTATTGAGTTTCCTTGAGAGGATAAAAGACCTCAAGAGTCTTTGATAAAATATTTTATACAAGTTTTACCTTGTAACTTCATCTTTATAAAGAACTTTTGAAAACTGATTATACTTTGAACATTAGTAATCTCAAGTAGTTTTCTGAAAAGATATATGAGTATATTGAAGTATCTCATAACTTCATCTTTCAAAACTTATATCAAAGCATTATACATTATGCATGGTAAAGATTTTTAGAAAAATGTTAAGGCAAGGTTAGATATATGAGATCACCTTGTAACGTTATTTTATGCAGTTTATATAATGGAACTCTATGTATATTATGCATGTCATAGGATTTCAAAGATTTATGAAAAGTATATATATTGAATATTTTACGACTTCGTCGCATTAAGATATCAAACCTGGTTCATATTTGCTTGATCAATAATTTCATAAATACTATAAAAATGTGCATATATTGTTGAACAATTATATGCTATTTTGGTGGGCAGTGTTGCTCACCCTTCTTTATTGTATCTATCACAACAACAACTAGGCGAGATGGATAGGACCAAGCTCCCAATTCGCGAAAGGATAGGAAATGTTCCACAGTTTCTTGTAGGCGTCGTTGCCGTTGTGGCCGAGGTAGGAACTATCAATAGGCTAGGCTTTCAACTTTTGATGTACCAGACTTATGTATATCTATGAATTGTATAATGGCAAGGAACATGCAAATTTATTCAGAAATTCTTTTGAGGTGTAATAACTTAGAATTTTTGGATCGTATGACTTGTACTATTTCGGTTTCATCTTTGAGACTATAACGCGTGGTGTGTGTGTGTGTGTGTATATTATGGGGTCAGTACGTAGTAGTTAGTTGTTGATTCAAGATTAAGTGTTGATTAATGGAAATGGAACTCGTGACAACCCGGATCCCCAACCTCGAATTTTAGGGTGTTACAGAAATGGTATCAGAGCTAAGCGTTATAAACCTAAGAGATGATGCATCGTTAAAATAATAAATTCACTAAGATAATAAGAACTCTTTCCAAATTCATAGTCGGACCACCTAACGTAGTACTGACAGTTAAAACTTTTACGGGAAACCCTTATAAATATCGTGATAGTAACATAGTTTGTTATCGTATATGGTAGCGGGGCACCGAACCCTGAGGTTCAGGAGCTACAGAACGATGGTGCTTTACCACATGTCGGAGATCAGATTGTGGATCCGATGGGGTGCCCTAATGAAGGGCCATATTTTGTTCATGTTGAGAATGTAGCGATTGGGAATGTTATCCCAGAAGAGATTGTTGCTGAGGAGGATCCCGCGAAGGATCCTAACGAGAGTGAAGAGATAACCTCTGAGGAATTGATGACCGTAGTCAGGGTGACTACCAGAGCTAGGATGCCCGCAAGGGAGGCACTAGAGGATTGGGAGTTACCAAGGGCACAACCGATAGTGAGGGAAGAAGGAGTGGAGCCATCCATGATACCAGTTATATTAGTATCAAACCCTCTCCATGAGGTTCCTGTAGACATCCATAAGGTTCCACCAGTTCCTATTTTCTCCCCTGTACAGAGCCTAGCACCTACTGAGGAGATGCCTCCTTTATCTCCTGCACCACTGACACCTGATATTGTGCTCGGTTATCCGGTTGGATCACCCGGGTCCGCACCACCTGCACCTCATGGACTACTAGATTCAACTATTCAGGCTCTTCTTGTCGCCGATTATCAGATGACTTTGGGCAGCCTGTCTGAGGTCCGTAATAATTAGGGAGGTCACAATCAAGATAGAAGGAACCCAGAACATAATAAAATGGAAAATAAAGATTAAAACATTTAGGATGACCCCTAATTTAGGATAGAAGGATGAAACCTTGTATACCGAGATAATAGAAGTCGAGCAAGAAAGGGAGATTCATAATGGTACTCCTATGAGGCAATTCATGGACCTGCCTAAATAGAAATTAGACAATGATTATATATTTTTCTCTGTAAATTATATATATTTACTGTTTGATAATGATTATCTGTACAAAATAAAATACGGTGAAGACTATTTATATTTACGGAATATTGGTACCCTCTTGGATCATATCGGATATAAAAATAGAATACTTAATTGCTAAGTATTAATAAAACAAATCCAATTCGGTACAGGTTTTGAGATAATTATCAAAACCAGGTTTTTTGTAAATACAGTCTTGGTCTCAACGCTTTGGTTACACGAATTAGGAGAAGATAATATAATAGTTTAATCAAAACATCCTGATTCTCGAAAATACGGGTTTTATCGATTTACCGAAACGAATATTGTATCGAAAAATTTGCGCAGGGACTCACACGGGTAAAACCGTACTCCGGATCAAAAAAGTCAAAACATTGAAAATGTTCGGAATAATCAAATTAGGTTAGAAAGGAGTTTTTCTGAGACTTCCGGGTTGTAAAAACGTAAAAATGGTTGAAGTTGGACGATTCCCGATTGTACAAACTAGTTTATAATTACTCGAAAAAATAATTTATTAAATCCATAAATCAATTCTAAAATCATATAACAACATATAAATTAATAGAAAAATATCAAAATTATCTATACTTTATTTTGGACATATAAAAAATAAAATACTCAAATTTTACCACATAGAAACATCCAAACACATATACCAATTAACATATAATTCACCAAAATTCACATAATACTCACATAATATTTATTTATTGATAATAATAATTACACGTTCTATCTCGGATATTACACAAGAAGAGCTAAACCAATTTGAGAGAAACAAAGTATGGAAGATGGTACCCAAACCTAAACACAAGCATTCTATTGACACTAAGTGGATATTCAGAAACAAGATGGATGAAAAGAACATAATCATAAGGAATAAAGCTAGATTGGTTGCCAAAGGGTATTTTCAGAAAGAGGGGATAGATCTTGATGAGACATTTGCTCCAGTTGCAAGACTTGAAGCTATCAAAATATTTTTAGCCTATGTAGCCCATGTCAATTTCAAAGTCTATCAAATGGATGTAAAACATGCCTTTCTGAATGGAGAATTAGAGGAGGAAGTCTATATTAATCAACCTCCAGGTTTTGAAGACCCCAACTTTCCAGAGTATGTTCACTATCTTTTGAAAGAACTTTATGGATTGAAGTAAACACCTGGAGCCTGGTATGAAACCTTGTCAAAGTTCCTTTTAGATAATCACTTCACTAGAGGTACTGTTGACAAAACTCTTTTTTTTAGAAATGTTAATGACTCTAGTATACTTGTTTAAATTTATGTAGATGGTATAATATTTGGTTTCACAGATAATAAATTTTATAAAAAGTTTGCCAAATTCAAACTAAACATATTCATGATCTTTTAAAGAAGTTTGATCTAATGGATTGCACAACTGCAAAAACTCCCATAGCCACTGCCACCAAACTTGAATTGAACATAACTGAAAAGTATGTGGACATTTCAAGTTATAGAGGCATGGTTGGCTCACTTTTGTATTTAACAACTAGTAGGCCAGGTATAATGTTTGCTACATGTCTTTGTGCTAGATTCCACGCTGATCGTAGAAAATCTTATTTAGTAGTTATTAAGAGAATTTTCAGATATCTCAAAAGGACACTAAAATTTGACATTTGGTACCCTAGAGATTCTAGTTTTGATCTAATTGACTATTCAGATGCAGATTATGCAGGTTACAGAATTGACAGAAAAAGCACTACAGGAACATGTCAATTTCTAGGATATAAGTTGTCTTCCTTGTTTAGTAAGAAACAACACTCAGTTTCTACTTCTACAACTGAGGATGAATACATTGCTACTGGTAGTTTTCGTGCATAAATTTTATGGATGAGAAATCAATTATTGTATTATGGTCTATATGTGGAAAAGATTCCAATTTTTATGACAATACAAGTGCCATTGCCATTACTGAAAATCCTGTACAGCATTCAAGGACAAAGCACATTGACATCAAGTATTATTTCATAAGAGAGCATGTGATGAATGGTACTGTGGAACTACATTTTATTCCAAGTGAGCCACAACTTGAAGATATCTTTACCAAACAACTTGATGAATCAACTTTTACTAGGTTGGTAAGTGAGTTAGGTATGCTAAACTACTCTTAATTTACTATTATTGATGTCTATGCAATTTGTAATGCAGCCATATATAAATCTGAGTTTTTTGATCAAGTCATGAAAAAGGTAAAATTTTGGCTAAGTCAAAATTACTCTTTCAACAAATAAGGATTATCCGTTGATAGTCAAAAATATTTTTGGATACATTATCCTTCAACGGATAACGGTGTAGTCGATATTCGTGATCAATTATAATCGTTGATTCTAGAGTGGTATCCGTTAATTTATACTTACAGTTTGTGTGTATACGTCGATGGATAATTTTAGAATTTCTAAAGTTTACTTTATTTTTAAACGGTTATTATTGGCAATTATCATTGGGTATTTACTTTTATTTTTAATCATTTGTTTCTCTTATTCTGGGAAAATATAAAAGCCAACTTCATTTTCAGATCTCACTTTTATCTTTCTCTAAATTCACAAGGCAAACTTACTCCCTTCCTCTATGTAACTTCAAAAACTCAGCAACAATGGCTCAAATAGGGTATGTTTATGAGAAGAATAATTTTGTAGCACTGGTCGACAAGAGTGTTGCGCATGAGGACTACCACAAGATGATGAAGTTCATTAGAAACTGCAAACTCAAGTACTCTATGCTCGAGTCACCAGTCATATACTGTGAAGTAGTGGAAAAAATTTGGGCTACCACTGTGTTTGATTCAAAGAACATGACTCTTACCTTTACTCTCAAAGGTACAATTATTGTGTTAATTCTGATGTTATTCAGTCATGTTTTAAATTGCCTGAAAATAATACAAATGCTCCACACACTAACACGGATGTGGTTAATATGCTTAATTCCATTGGGATACTCTCTACATAATGCTAGTTTAGGTAGTATTAAGAGGAAATGGCTTAGGAAAGAGTGGAATTATCTTTGTTATGCTTTTATTAAGGTATTTTCTGTCAAAGTCAGCAATTTTGATGCCATTACTTCTACTTTGCTTAACATGCTCTACATGCTTTTGACTAATAAGTATTTTGATTTTAGCAACTATGTTATGCTAGAAATAGGGTATAAGCTAGGAGATATTCATAAAAGACATAGAAATATGTATTATGCTAGATTTTTCATAATGCTAGCTAACCATATTTATGAGGATCTGGATATTGAGAACCCAAACAACAAGTATTTTTGGGTTCAAGAAAAGAGAGTTCTTGCAGATTTGATCAGGAACAACTTAAACAGTGAAGTGCCCCTCAACTATCTTCCAATCATTGAAGCACCTCAGGTAAGTGAGGTAAATGTTTATATCTCTATCTCTTCCCAACTTTCAGCTTCTTTTCCTTCTACTGTGGCTATGGAATCTGTGATAGTGACTAAATAGATTCCTACCAAAGCCACTAAACCAAAAATTTCAAAACTCAAAGCAAAGAAACCAACCTCTAGTGTCTCTCAAAAGACACCAGTTGTAAAAACTACCAAATCACTTGAGGGGAGTGAACAAGGTGGTGAGCAAGGTGAAGAAAGGGGTGAAAATCAAAGAAGCCCCAAAAATAAGAAAAGTGAGGTGAGTGTATCCCAAGCTAGCCACACTGCAATCTCTCAACAGACTGTATCTATTGAAAAGGAAATTAGCACATCCCTAGTTGCATCATCTCAAAAGGATGTGACTATTGAAAATAGCTCCCAACCGGGAGCACAGAACAAAAGGGGTAGAGACACTGACCTAGACCAAACCTACATTAGAAAGAAAAAATCTAAAATAATGGGGGAGTCACCGGGTGCACACACTGTGCAATCTCAAGTCAAGGACTTGGTATCTGCACCATCTTAAATTCAGTTTGATGTGGCTCCAGTAAATGTGAAGTCACAGCCCCATTCCTTAACAATCGAAACACCTCATACACATAACTCTCCAACCATTTCTCTGGATGTGGATATGATTTCTATATCAATTCCTGATTCTCCATCTCTCAAACTCATGGAGGAGACAACTACTCAAACAAGTGATCATCATCTAATTGATGATTTGTTGGATCACTTGCCATTTCTTTCTCCAATAATTGAAGAGTTTGTGCACCAAAATCTCAAATTAATCTCCACAGACTCAAATATAGTTTCAACCTCTATTCCTCTTAATTCTTCTTCATCAACAGATATCCATCATCTTTTGACAAATGATTGTCCTTCAACGGATATGCTTCATAGTAGTTATCCGTTGACAAACACAACTACACCTTCAACGAATATTTCACATCCGTTGATAGTCACTACACAACTTGATATTTCAAAATCCATTACAAGTGTAGATGACTTAGTAGTTGTTAGTCACTATTAGGATTAAGGGAAATGAGTGACATGAGTGAGAGGTTGGGTTGCTCCCAGAAAAAGGTAGAGGAAAAAAGAGTTCAATAATGCACACAATTTCTTCTAATATGGCAAAAGTCAGTGAGTGGAGTCCCACCTTAGTAGGTAAAGGTGAGGGTGTAAGTGGTGTGAGCTAGGGGGAGCCCCTGATGCAACAAAAGAGAGAAATTCTATAAGGATAACAACCATTGCTAATGAGTCAATAAATGTCAGTGATGTAGAAAGGGAAAGGCTATATCAGCAAGAATACAGGGTTGTTATAGATTCCATTTCCTTGAATGCTGAGACATTCACTCACCCTGTTACAACCTATCAAACTTTGGCTGTTCAGGGCAATGAGGAGGTAGAAAGAGCATTGAATTTGGTGCACACTACTGAATCAATACAAATGGCTAAAGATGCAATATTTACATTGCCTCCTATAGCTGTTTTGGATTCAGATTTTGGCCAAAAATATACTAAGTGTAGCATGCAGTATTTACAGCTTCTGCCCAAAAATAAGTTGGTAACTTTGATTCTTCTAGCATTATCCTTGCAGCTTCAATAAGAAACCTGTTCTTTCTCTCCACCACTCCATTTTGTTGTGGAGTCTATAATGACTCGTGTATGTTTGAATTATTTAAATATGTGATTATGGAAATTATTAAGTAAAATATGTGTATTGGTTTTGACCGCTATGTGTTGCTTGATTATTATCTAGGTGTAATTTATGAAGTACCGGTTTGTCCGCGGGATTAATTATGGAGTCATATTGAATTATTTCTAATTTCAAAAGTGGATTTAGTGCAAATTTATTTGCATAAATATTTGGAATGTCTTTAAAATTATTTTTATGGTTTTACAATTACAATAATTATTTTTAGGATTTTACAAAATTTAGAAATCAATATTTCATCAATTATTTAGCCCAACATAATTTCCTGATTATATTTAATTGTAAAATCTGTATTTAATTCTAAAATTCTTCAAAAATTATGAGACTCGTATTCATTTAAGTTTGGAATATTCCGAGAATTTTAAAATTATTTTGGAAATTTTTAGGATTAATTTCACCGCGCGAAGATTCATTTAATTGTTAAAAGCGGGCATAAATTATGTTTCAAAAATTATTCTAAAATTATGAAAGTCATATTTTTATAAACTTCGGGATATTTGTAACATTTTACAACTATTTTCATGATTTTCTGAAATTATTTTAAGTACGGCTTGGTTCGTTAACTGTAAATTGCGGGATGAAAATAGGCTGCCCTAGGAAAGAGGAGGGACACGTGTCTAACCCTTAACATTTTATTCTGTGCGTGTCTACTGCTGATTGGAAGGAAATAAACAGATAAGTAAAACACAAACACAATCACAGTCTCTCGGGTCTCAATCTTTGGGTTCTCTCTCAAAATCTCTGTGATCTCTCTTGCTCCACCCTCCCCCCTCCCCGTTCTCTTCTGGTTACAGGTGGACTTCGGCTGCCTTGTTTCCGGCCATCTCTGTTTTGACCTTGTTGTCACCGCCATTCTTTTTCCGGTTGGTCGGGTAGCTCGATTCTAATTGTCTTGATTGTGTACGTATATATATATACATATATATGTATGTATGTGTATTTCAGTTGGGTTAGTTGTGTTGTGTTCCTGAAATCCAGCCGGTGGTCGTTTTCCACCCTTTCTCCCTGGGCGTGTTCATACGCGTATGTTGTGTAATTTTGTTACGGTTATTCCCTGTTGCCTTGAGTCTGCGTTGCTGTTGTTCTGTTCTTTCCGAATTGGGTCCCATGACTGGATTATTCTTTTGCTTTCTGCAAAAATTAAATTGAATAGTTTCATGAAACAAAAAGTTATTGTGCAGGAATTATTAAATTAATCGGTGAAATTCACGCTGGAAACCTGAAGTAAATGGGTACCCGCGAATTTTCGCCGACGGTGGACTGTGATGACACGATTCTGAGTCCTAATATTTTTTAATAAATAAAAGTCGTATTGTGTTTTTATTCTGGATCAAAATAGTTAATTAGCAAATATTGAATCGTAAGTTGATTGTGATTACTAAATTGTATCGGTGATTGGAATTTACGAGTTGTGATTGCTTGTCGTGTTTTAAATTGGATTGTTGTTGTTGAATTGAGGTCGATTAATGTTTCGACGGGTAGTCCGATAAACAAAGGAGACGCTCCCCGATTTTCGAAAACTGAATTACGTAAATATGGGAGCGTATCCGAAGATTATCGGAACGTCGAGCGAGTATAAGTAAATACATATATGTATGTTTTATACAAAACCTGATTGTATGTTGTGTTGTATGTTTTGACCAAAACACAGTAACCCTAATTTCGTAAAATGACGAGTATACGTATTTTCTGAAAACGAACACTGGATCGATTGTGACATACTGTTAATACCCAAAATAGCTCTATTTTATACTGTAAATACTTTGAATCCTTCAGCCTTGAACCTGAGCCATATCATTTGATCTTTGAGCCGTAAGCCTTATTCTTTGTAAACCATTTCTTGTTAATTTACCAAATACTAAACCAAACAAATACGATACTACTCCACAAATATATATCCATCATATACCAAACACTGGAACAAAATTGTTTATATATACAGAAACTTTTATACTCAACCATACCTTGTGATATCAAAGTACTAAAACCTTGTAAAAATACTATTTATCTAATACCCGATTATCCTACCGGTTGGAGGCCACTTCTTTTATATACTTTGACATACTCTTTCGGTAACCATGAATTTTTGCCATGCTCTAATACAAATGTTTTATTGTTATTGATTATGATCTGGTTTTATTGAATTCTATTGTTTATCATATTGAACTGCTTTAAAATTGGATAGTTTTCTTTTTATGGACCAGATTCATGGTCAGACCATATCAATGGTCAAGTTAGGCCAATGTGTGCCTTGGATCCAGTAGTTAGAGCAGTGTTGTGTGCTTTGCTCGGGGTTAGTGCGTGACTGATCAGCAGCCTAACCTTGGTTTTATAAACTTAAAAATGAATATCCAATTCTATTAGTTGTTTAACAAGAAATTTGATTCCTTTGAATCATCTCGTTTGATCATTGTTTAACCTCAGTTATTGCTATTATGACTTGCTAAGCTAGTTAGCTCACTCTTGCGAATCTTTTTATATATTTTACAGTTAAGAATGATATGAACGATAGTGAAGTTCTTCAGTTCAAAGTGCGAGCTAGGATTCCAGTTCGAGTTGGATCGAGCTAGCAGAAGCTTCATATGGTAGTGAGATAATAAGATTATAAGAATAATTTCATTATCAGCTGTAAGTTAAATTAGTTGGGATTTGGTACGTTGTAATAAAAGTTAAGGTTGTGGCTTGTTTTCATACTTTAACCTGTTGCAATCCATGGTTATGTAAAGCAGGGTCATTGCAAATAATATTTCATATACAGGTTTATATTTTGTATATGAGTTGTGGACCCCAAACTTCTGACCCAGGTTTGGAGGGCGCCACAGGTTGGTATCAGAGCTACAGGTTATAAGTCACTGAAAAAGCCTAGATTGTCGGGATTGGGTAGAGGGTTAGGATTAGGAATAGGAAATAGAAAGATAGGTCATTGTGAGGTCGAGTGCGACTGTATAGTAGGTCTCCGGCACGGTTCATGTTGCGATTCGGGATTCTTAGCTAGCGACGTGATATCCAGGCAACGATAATGGCGGATCTTGATTTCCCGGTATTATCCGATCATTTGGAGCTTTTCATTCAAGGATCGTTATTTTCTCTCGGATTTGATTTATACTTTGTTCTTCCATTGGTATTAATGGTATTACCTTCTGTTAAGACAGTTGCACCCTTCCAAGTTATTCCACGCTATTCTATTACCTCTTGATATGAGACGACCTATTTAAAAAACCTCCATCTGTTTATTCTTGTTTTACTAGACATCGGATGTGAGTGTGTCTTTTCAATTTTCCCTACACCCTGTTCTATACCCCCCAGTTTAGAACTTGTCCTATGAAGCGATTGTACCTGCGAGGATGAATTCTAGAGTTACAGTAAATGGTGAGCACATGAGATATAAATAAAGGTGAGAAAAAGTTTAGAGAGAAGATCTAAGCATTTCAGAGGATAGCTGTTACCGAGTTAAAAGAAGTCATTAGTGACTAAGCCACCCGTGAATAGTTGTGGGATGAAGTAGATGAAGTTTGAAAAAGTTAGAGAGAAAAGTATAAATCTGGAATATTTATAAAATTAAATGATGATGCTATGATAAATGCGATATGTAAGGTAGTGATGTGATGTGATATGAGCAAATTTTGGTTCTATGAAATAGACTTATTGACTATTGGATAGTCTGTTCCACTTAACGATTGCAAGGTTATTAACAGTATGGGAGCCTTGATGTGAAGCTACGAATAAGATAACGTGCGACAACAATTGCAGTTTCGTCGATTAAGGAAGGTAAGTGGACGCGATGAAGGAGAAAAGGTAGATTGAAGTGAACGAACTTTATGTGATTGTTTCTTTAATTTGGTACCTTGTGATAGGTAGGAAGGGCAACAACCAACTCATATAGTAAGGACAACCAGGTTTGTGATTTTTCAAACTTTTTAAACAAGTTTTCGAAAAAGATTTTTTCTTTACAAATTTCTAAAAGCCTTTTTGAATAAAATGATTTTTAAACATTGGTTGTCAAGTTACTACTTGAGTTTCTTGTTTGTTAGAAAGCCCGGATTACCTGGAAGGATGCTGTTTCAGACTTAGTATTGCTAATTCCGAGAACGAAGTAAACTATGATTATGAAGAAGTTGATTATTCCTAACAGTAAAGTGCAAGTATTGTTTGATAAAATTTACAACATAATCAGCGTACGGAGTAACTATATATTCAATTACTAGGACTATCAGAGTTCGAAGAATTCATTGATTTAACAGAAGCCGGAGCGTGACCGAAGAAGATTGGAAAGATTTCCAGACCTCTCTAAAAGCAGAAAATTATTAATAAAAGGATTGTTATGTTGAATGGTACGTGGTTATTCTAAATTAAAAGAGGAATCTCGAAGTTACCAGGTAGGAACGCCATTATGATCGAATTGTTAAGGTATTATACGTGTAAGTGCGATGTTAAAGACGCAAAACTTAGCAAGTAAGAATTCATTATAATGCTTGGTTGCAAAGACATTTCAGCGGACTTTCTAAGGTTGTTATATGACACAATTGGGATATGATCGAGCGAGCTTGAAAAATGAATACAAATGAAATGTGGATGGTGACCAATGGTATCGTTCTTGCCTTCATTATTACAGCGTATATTCCTTTTTGATTCTTAAATAAGTATAAACTTCTTTCCTTAAATAAACTCTTTGCTATGATATCGAAAAGGAAGATATTGCATTCCTTTCAAATTTAATTGTTTCCCTTCAATTTTGCTCTCTGATTGGGACAAACAGTGTTATGGTAAGACACTTTATCAGAATGACGAAGAGTCGGGTGGGACGCCACCTAATCATGTGTTGTATGTCATATGGTATAAAAGACTGGCCATCTTAATTACCAATGTGGTTGTCTCATTCATATTCAAATCCTTGTTTCTTCTTTCTTTTCAACTCCAATTTTTGTTGAATTGTGAATCCTTCTAGTTGCTTCATTGTACTGTCGTTCTTTGCACGAGTTTTTCAAACAGAAATCAACGTATCCTGAATCAAGTGGACGAAGTTCCACCTACATCTTATGTATGGGAAGGAAATAAGGGCATCTGGCGAGGATTGCAAATCACTAGCCCAGTGGAGAATCCACTAAGAGTCAAGGGAATCTACTCCAATAAGGAATACGTTTTCGAGAAACGAGAATATGCGATTTTCCTGTGAAATATGTTATTCAGAATACGGACGTGATGATATGGATGATTATTGTGAATACCTTATACATTAAAGTATTGAAAGATGTGGAAGCAACTTGATTGTTTATTCTCCAAGGTATTGTTGATAAGATGATGTTCGAAAAAGAAGCGATTAGACCCAACATATCCTATAAGGTGCACCAGTACTAATTGTTAATAAGAAAATGGAAGTATGAGATTATGCGTCGACTAGCGAAAGCTCAACAAGTTTATTATCAAAAGCAAGTATCTGTTACCTTGACCCAATGATTTGTTTGATTAAATGAAGGAAGCAGAGTACTTTTACAAGACTGATTTAAGACTTGGTATTTCACCAATTGAAGATTAGACCTATAGGATATATCAAAGATAATTTTTAAAACTAAGTATTGTTCTCGTATTGTCATTTGGATTAACCAATATACCAGTAATATTTGAATTTGATAGACATAATCTTTAAGGAATATCTGGATAAGCTGTGGTTGTATTACTTAAAATCAACGGAGAACCATGCAAAGAATTTAATGATAGCCGGAAAGTCGAAGAAGAAAGATGTTGCATGAAAAGTTTACAAGGTGAAAGTTTTGACGGTAGGAAGCATGAATAGTCAGGGAGGAGGAGACCAAAGGGGATCCAGCAGAAATTAAAGTTACTATGAATAAAGAAAGATCAAAAGTACCAGCAAAGGTAAGAAGTTTTACCATGGACCAGTTATTATTGAAAATTTGTGCAAGATTTCTTGAAAGTTACAATACCTTTAACGAAGCTAACCCGAAAAAAAAGCAAGAAGTTTATATGAAATGAAGAAGGGTGAAGAAAGTTTTGCAGAGTAAAATGAAAGAATGGTTACGTCACCTGCTTTATCACTTTGAAAGTATCAAGGAGATTTTGTAGTTTATAGTGATGCTTCTCATAAGGGAATAGGATATGTGTTGACGCAGCACAATAAAGTTATTGTATATGCATCCAGACAACCGAAACCTTATAAGAAGAAGTATCCTACTCATAATTGGGACTAACAGTAACAATATTTATTTTAAAATATTGGGAAATATGATATGTATGGAAAAAGGTGTAAGATCTATACGGACTATAAAAGTTTGAAGTATGAATTCATGAGGAAAAGCAAATGTAGTGGCAAGAGATAAGTAAAAAGGAGAGAGGACGAACATAGAGACTGCACCAGAAGAATTATCTATGGAATTTTAGAGATTGGAATTGGAAGTTAAAGTTCATAATCCAAAAGGAGCAAGGATGGATAGTATGACCTTTCAGTCGAAATTGTGAAGGGAAAGATAAGATGTCAATAGAAGATAATGAATTACGATGTTAGTAGTTAGTAAAAGGAAATTTATGTGCCCAGGAAAACTATCACGATATTCCTAGGTTTTCTTCCAGCACCTGTATGCTACAAGTAGAAGGATTAAGAATAAGATCCCACAGGGAATTCACAATATAAAGTATTTAATTTATTGAAGAAATGCCAAGCTATACGGAAATTTAAAGAAAAATAGTGATAACCAGGTATAAGAAGGAAATTTCAAGATGGATTAGGAAGTGTGGACATGTCAAAGGATTAAGGCGAAATATTGGAGGTCTAGTAGATAAGACAGACCCAGGAAGTGGTTTAGAAGCGAATCGTGAAGTGTACCAGTGATGTTAAGGGAGAAAAAGGAATGAAAGTATAAAAGTATGTACTGATTGTCGGGAGTTTAACAAAACAACGAATAAGAAGAAGTGAGACCCTCTAAAGAATTGATTATTTACAAGACCTAATTCAAAAAGTATGTTATATCTTGAGGATTAACTTAAGATCCGACCTGAGAACATATCAGAGATTATGATTAAAGTGATTTAAGAGCATTGCAAGCTCGGATGATATTATGTGAAATAACAAGTGTATCAGGTGATTATAAGGAATTAAGGATCATGGTGTATAAGGAGTACTTAGATAAGCAAACTGTGTTTATTGATAACATCCTCAGCTACTCAAAGAATAAGAAAGCCTGCATGGAATGCCCAAAGATTTTCTCCAAAGATCAGAAGGAAAGCAACTATACGTTGAGTCTTTAAGAATGAAATTTTGACCAAGGTTAATAAAAGATTCTGAATTAATCCATTTATAACTACCTAAGCAAAGTCGTATGGTAACAGATGCCTTATGCCGACAGAAAGGATTAGATGTAATTAAGACCACCGAGGAGTTGATAAACGGATTGGAAAGAGTGGAATCTGAAGTTTAAATACTTAAAGGTGATAATACGTGAATATATGAGATTACTTTTCAGCCTTAACTGATGAAAAAGAGTAAGAGATGTTTAAATATTTGGAAACCAAGTTGAAAACGAGCACCGCCTATCATCCTTAAATAAAGGGTCAGAATGATAAAGCGATTCAGGAACTATAAAGTATGTTGAGAGGTTGAATTTTAAGGCAACACTGGAATGATCATTTATCAACGATGTCAGCTTTGGAATGCCATTTTACCAAGCTTCATGTGAACGCAAGTGTAGGTCCCCATTTTTATTAAAATAAAGTGGAAAAAAGAAAGTTGTCAAATTCTAAGTTAAATCGGCACATCAAGAGCATAGTAATATTGATTGAAGCAGCTCGGAGTAGACAAAGAAAGAAGGCGAAATTGTATTGAGAGAAAGTATGAGTATAGAAATAGGACCAGTAGTGTTAGTACAAGTTTCATCTTGAAAGAGACGGGATAAGTCTAAGTAGAAGGGACAGGTTAAGTCCTAAAATTAGTAAACCATTCGAGGTATTGATAAACAGAGATAAAGTTGTTCATGAGTTGATGTTACCGTCACAACAGTGTGTACATATAATGTGTTTGGCCTGTTAATGTTAAAGTGATAAGTATCTGATTTGAATTAAGTGATTGATTAGGAGCCAATGGGCTCTTGTCCAAGTTTGTTCTGCACATAGTGATCAATCCAAATTCTTGATCGTTAAAGGCGAGTTCTTGAAAATGAGAATATATCCATAGTAAGTATGTTTGAAATCCTCGAATAGAAGAGTCTACCTGGGAACTAAAGTCGGATATGCTTGACAAATATCCTCACCTATTTAGTTAGATCAGATTCTGAGGACAAAATCTTTTTAAGGGGGGAAGGATATAACGACTCGTGTACGTTTGAATTATTTAAATATGTGATTACGGAAATTATTAAGTAAAATATGTGTATTAGTTTTGACCGCTATGTGTTGTTTGATTATTATCTAGGTGTAATTTATGGAGTACCGGGTTGTCCGCGGGATTAATTATGGAGTCATATTGAATTATTTCTAACTTCAAAAGTGGAGTTAGTGCAAATTTATTTGCAAAAATATTTGGAATGTCTCTAAAATTGTTTTATGGTTTTACAATAACAATAATTATTTTTGGGATTTTACAAAATTTAGAAATCAATATTTCATCAATTATTTAGCCCAATATAATTTTCTGATTACATTTAATTGTAAAATCTGTATTTAATTCCAAAATTCTTCAAAAATTATGAAACTCATATTTATTTAAGTTTGGAATATTCCGAGAATTTTAAAATTATTTTAGAAATTTTTAGGATTAATTTCACTGCGCGAAGATTCGTTTAATTGTTAAAAGCGGGTATAAATTATGTTTCAAAAATTATTCTAAAATTACGAAAGTCATGTTTTTATAAACTTCGGGATATTTGTAATATTTTACAACTATTTTCATGATTTTCTAAAATTATTTTAAGTACGGCTTGGTTCGTTAACTGTAAATTGCGGGATGAAAATAGGCTGCCCTAGGCAAGAGGAGGGACACGTGTCTAACCCTTAACATTTTATTCTGTGCGTGTCTACTGCTGATTGGAAGGAAATAAACAGATAAGTAAAACACAAACACAATCACAGTCTCTCGGGTCTCAATCTTTGGGTTCTCTCTCAAAATTTCTGTGATCTCTCTTGCTCCACCCTCCCTCCTCCCCGTTCTCTTCTGGTTACATGTGGACTTCGGTTGCCTTGTTTCCGGCCATCTCTGTTTTGACCTTGTTGCCGCCGCCTTTCTTTTTCCGGTTGGTCAGATAGCTCGGTTCTAATTGTCTTGATTGTGTACGTATATATACATACATATGTATGTATGTATGTGTATTTCAGTCGGGTTAGTTGTGTTGTGTTCCTGAAATCCAGCTGGTGGTCGTTTTCCACCCTTTCTCCCTGGGTGTGTTCATACGCGTATGTTGTGTAATTTTGTTACGGTTATTCCCTGTTGCCTTGAGTCTGCGTTGCTGTTGTTCTGTTCTTTCCGAATTGGGTGCCTTGACTGGATTATTCTTTTGCTTTCTGCAGAAATTAAATTGAATAGTTTCATGAAATAAAAAGTTATTGTGCAGGAATTATTAAATTAATCGGTGAAATTCACACTGGAAATCCGAAGTAAATGGGTACCCGCGAATTTTCGCCGCCGTCGGCGATGAGCCTCGACGAGTCGACGGTGGACTGTGATGACACGATTCTGAGTCCTAATATTTTTTAATAAATAAAAGTCGTATTGTGTTTTTATTCTGGATCGAAATAGTTAATTAGCAAATATTGAATTATAATGGTTAAGTTGGTTGTGATTACTAAATTGTATCGGTGATTGGAATTTGCGAGTTGTGATTGGTTGTCGTGTTTTAAATTGGATTGTTGTTGTTGAATTGACGTCGATTAATGTTTCGACGGGTAGTCCGATAAATAAAGGAGACGCTGCCCGATTTTTGGAAACTGAATTACGTAAATACGGGAGCGTATCCGAGGATTATCGGAACGTCGAGCAAGTATAAGTAAATATATATATATATATATGTATATTTTATACATAACCTGATTGTATGTTGTGTTGTATGTTTTGACCAAAACACAGTAACCCTAATTTCGTAAAATGACGAGTATACGTATTTTCTGAAAACGAACACTGGATTGATTTCGAGAATGTGAACCTTAATTATTGTCTGTGTTATTCTAATATGAATAATTACGAGTCGGGTTTGAATATCGTTGGGTAAGAATTAGTATCGAGGATATGTCAAGCATACATAGACGTCTAAAGTAGGGTATTTCGACCTTGTAGGTTATAGTCGGGAACCTGAAAGTGGACGATGGACTAAAGATAACCTAGTGGCCAGTCGACGAGCTCAGTAAAGTTTCAACAGAAAGACCTGAGTGTCGAAGTCGAATCCAATGGGATCTAGTGGTTGGACGTTAGAGCCTAAGCAGCAGAGTCGGCTCAGAGTTGATCAGTAATAGCTGTAAAGCCTTGTAAGGCAAGTATTTCTAAACCTTTCTCGAGATATAAGGCAAATATTTCAAAATTCTCTTGTGACATACTGTTAATACCCAAAATAGCTCTATTTTATACTGTAAATACTTTGAATCCTTCGGCCTTGAACCTGAGCAACATCATTTGATCTTTGAGCTGTAAGCCTTATTCTTTGTAAACCATTTCTTGTTAATTTACCAAATACTAAACCACACAAATACGATACTACTCCACAAATATATATCCATCATATACCAAACACTGGAACAGAATTGTTTATACATACAAAAACTTTTATACTCAACCATACCTTGTGATATCAAAGTACTAAAACCTTATAAAAACACTATTTATCTAATACCCGATTATCCTACCGGCTGGAGGCCACTTCTTTTATATACTTTGACATACTCTTTCGGTAACCATGAATTTTTTTCATGCTCTTATACAAATGTTTTATTGTTATTGATTATGATCTGGTTTTATTGAATTCTATTGTTTATCATATTGAACTGCTTTAGAATTGGATAGTTTTCTTTGTGTGGACCAGATTCGTGGTCAGACCATATCAATGGTCAAGTTAGGCCAATTTGTGCCTTGGATCCAGTAGTTAGAGCAGTGCTGTATGCTTTGCTCGGGGTTAGTGCGTGACTGATCAGCAGCCTAACCTTGGTTTTAAAAACTTAAAAATGAATATCCAATTATATTAGTTGTTTAACAAGAAATTTGATTCCTTTGAATCATCTCATTTGATCATTGTTTAACCTCAGTTATTGCTATTATGACTTGCTGAGCTAGTTCGCTCACTCTTGCGAATCTTTTTATATATTTTACAGTTAAGAAAGGATATGAACGATAGTGAAGTTCTTCAGTTCAATGTGCGAGCTAGGATTCCAGTTCGAGTTGGATCGAGCTAGAAGAAGCTTCATATGGTAGTGAGATAATAAGATTGTAAGAATAATTTCATTATCAGCTGTAAGTTAAATTAGTTGGGATTTGGTACGTTGTAATAAAAGTTAAGGTTGTGGCTTGTTTTCATACTTTAACCTGTTGCGATCCGTGGTTATGTAAAGCATGGTCATTGCAAATAATATTTCATATACAGGTTTATATTTTGTGTATGAGTTGTGGACCCCAAACTTCTGACCCGGGTTTGGAGGGCGCCACTGAGTCCTTGCTGTTGAAAACTCATGCATGATCCCATTTTCTTCACAAAAAAACCTCATTGCAGAATTCTTGAACTCAGTTCCATTATCACTCCTGATTCTTCTAACTTTGAGATTAGGATGATTATTGACTTGTCTTATATGATTGATAATGATTTCACTAGCTTCATCTTTAGATCTAAGGAAATATGTTGAAGTGAACTTTGAGAAATCATCCACAGTCACTAGGAAATATCTTTTCTTTGAGATTGAAAACATATTGACCGGTCCAAAAAGTCCATGTACAATAGTTGCAGTGGTTCTTCAATTATAGATTCAAGCTTCTTCTTGAATGATGCCTTGATCTGTTTTCCCTTTTGACATGCATCACACAGTCCATCCTTTGAGAACTCAACTTGAGGAATGCCTCTTACTAGGTCTTTCCTGACTAACTCATTCATAGTCTTGAAGTTCATATGGGACAACTTCTTGTGCCATAACCAACTTTCATCTTGACTTGCTTTGCTGAAAAGACAAGTATAAATTCTGAATCTGATGAATTGAAGTCAGCTAGATACACATTTCCTTTTGTCACTCCAGTGAGAACCACATTGTTGTTCTTCTTGTTTGTAACGACACAGGCTTCTGAATTGAATGTTATTGAGTTGCCCTTATCACATAGCTGGCTGACACTCAAAAGATTGTGTTTGAGTCCATCCACTAGAGCAACTTCTTCAATGATGACATTATCTTTAGAAATCAAGCCATATCCCACAGTATAATCTTCACTATCATCTCCAAAAGTAATACTTGGGTCAGCTCTCTCCTTGAACTCAGTGAGCAGGGTAGGATCTCCAGTCATGTGCCTTGAGCAACCACTATCCAGATATCAAAGATTCTTTCTATTTCCCTGCATACATCAAAATCAAATCAAGTTGATTTTGGTACCCAAGTTTCCTTGGGTCCTTCCTTGTTATCCCTTTTCTTAGGTTTTCTAGGCTTTCCACCATCAGACTTAGGTGACTGAGGATCAACCTTAGTCCTAGGAGATTGACTATGAATCCCAAGATCAATTTTAGAATTATCATGCACATTTTGATTAACATAATTTGGCATAGATTGTGCAAACATGTTATTCCAGTATAGCATGCTAAATGGCATTTGTGGCATATTGAATGCATCATAATAAGGATTTTGTGCAAATGGCATATTAGCAAATTGTGCATTCAAATTATGTGCAGGCATAAAAGGCATAACATTAATTTGGTAATGTGGGCATGTTAGGAAAAGAGGGAGTGCAGATATGGGTGTAGACATAGCATATTTGAAATTAACAGATAGATGATTAACACTACAACACGTAACACAGATTTTTCTAGGTGCATATTTATCAGGTATGTAGTTGTTAAGTTTGTTAATTCCTACTTTCCCATTCCTGTTGTTCTTCCTTTTAGAACTTCCTTGACCTCAATTTTCTCCAATCTGTCATTTAGTTGCTTCATTAACAGATGCTCCACATTAACTCTTTTGTTCAGCTTGGCTTGACTTGATTCTCCTATAACAAAGTTCTTGGAAACTGATCCATATTTCTCATTGAGTTTAGCGAGCTTGGCTTTGCTAATTGGTTTCTTTTAATCAATGGATATGGTTCCTTATCTTTTGACGGATAATCCCTTTTAGCTTTCAACAGATAAACTTCATTATCTGTTGAATCCACATCCGTTGATAATCCTTCTACCAACTCAGGATCCAGTTTCTCCTTGCTCTTTTTCCAAGCTTCTTCACAGAATGATTCTATTCCTTGAGATTTAGCAATTTGGGCATGTATATTCCTTGATGACTTCCAGTTCTTGATTACCTCATGCTCTCGTTCAAGATGCTTTCTCAAAATCTCCTCTTTCTTCAGAGATTTAATCAATTCATCCTTTGCAATCTTGCACTCTATCTTCAGTTTCTCAAACTCAATAAATTGAGTTTCTAACACATTATTTCTCTCACTTAAAAACAAATTATTATCTTTAAATTTTGTGTTTTCTTTAGTGAGTGATTTAAGTGTAACACGTAGGTGATATAATTCTGTTGACATGTCATTTATATCATCATTACACTCACTTTAGATAGGTGTGCTAGATTAGTGGTGATTACCTGATTGCTTGAAAAAATGACTTCTACTTCTTCTGATTTATCCATTAGGGCTAATTTGACATAGTTTGTTTCTTCATCTTCATTTAATCCATCAGCTGCCCAGTCATTTTCTTGAGTCAGGAAATCCCTTTCCTTTTGTTTGAGCAGTTCAAAGTACTTTATTTTGTAATCCACAGGATCAAACTTCTTTTTCTTATAATCAAGCCTTCTGCATTCATTTGCAAAATGACCACTCAAGCCACATTTGAAACACTTGAATTTAGATTTATCCACCACGTTTCTATTTGGCTTGGTTGTTCCAAAATTCTTTTTGAATTTGAGCTTGGAAAATATTCTTGATATAAAAGCTAGATGTTCATCTATGTCCTCTATTTCATCCTGACTAGGATGGTCTTCATGCTCAGCCATTAGCTCCTTTCCTTTGACTTCACAAACCCTTGAGTTTGGTGTGAATCCACAGCTTCAACCTTTATCTCTTTCACTCTCTCTTGTTCAACTACCAATGCAATAGATCCTCCCTTCTTCATTCCTTTTTTATATGCTCATCTTGTTCCAACTCTAGCTCATAAGTTTTTAGGATACCATACAGTCTCTCTAAGGTAAACTCCTTGTAATCTTGAGAATTGCAATCATAGGCTTCCAATCTTTTGGTAGAGATTTAAGGAATTTCAGGTTAAAATATTTTGTTTGATAGACTCTTCCATGCAGTTTCAATGCATTTAGTATTTTTTAAAATCTACTAAAAAGGTCATTTAAAGATTCACTGTCTTCACAGTGAAGGTGTTCATACTGCTGGATTAGAAGTTGCATCTTGTTTTCCCTCACTTGTTCAGTTCCATCACATATGATTTGAATTATATCCCAAATATCCTTAGCAGATTTACAGTTGATAACATTGTCAAACATATCGCTATCAAGACCATTGAATAGAATGTTCATAGCCTTTTTATCTTTGTGTACTTGCTCAATGTCTTCAACTGTCCATTCAGATTTTGACTTTGGAATACTTTGCTCATTGCCTACAGCTCCATCCGCATATGCAGCAGCTCTTCGAAGAACATGAGGGCCTTTCTCAATAAAATCAACATACCTTTCATCTTGAGAGAGAAGATGCGGGTGCATTTTTACCTTCTAGTGGTGATAATTATCTTTATCCATAAAAGGGATCTTTACTCCAACATCCTTCCTACTCATGTTATTAGTTGTTTTGATCTTTAAACTCTTAGTGTGTCAAGAGCTTGCTCTAATACCAATTGTTATTCCTAAATAATCTAACAATAGAATTACATAAGGGGGTTGAATGTAATTCTGGTTTCTTTTTAAAATTAAGAAACTTTTTTACCAAAATATATCAGTATTTGAATATGCAAGTGTGCGGAATGAAATATGAATGTATTCAAAACATAAAGTAATTAAACACAAAGATTTAAAAACTTTCTGGTGGATTGAACTTTCCACCAGAGATAGATATTGATTGAGAACTCTGTGATGCAAGAATGCACACAGCTGCTTACAAGTAAAATTATAAAGAAAGAACAGAGAAATTCTTAACAGATTTTTCCTTCTACTATTTCTCAGTTCTTTTTAATTGATCAAATTGATTCTTATTTACTTTCTATGCTTGATTTATATATCACCAAGTTACATATGAAAAAGACAAATATATAAAACAAAACGTCTAAGTCTTCATCGCATGTTTCTTCATTTCTCTATCCAGCATCTTTGTATTTCTTCAAGTAAGCATGGAAATAGAAATGCTTCTTTGTTCTCATAAACCTAGTTATGGGCTGCCACATTCCTTTTTGTAAACAATCAACCCATGTGACTATCAAGTCACTATCAACTCCTATTTGAATCGGATGTTCCTTAAGACTTCATTATCCGTTGAGTCTGTTATGGATCATCCGTTGAAGGTGCCTTGTGTCATCCATTGAGATCTTAGCAGATTATCCGTTGATGGTATTTCCATAGCAGTTGATGCCATTTCATTTATACATAATTACAAGGCATCTAATATTTATAATTAACCAACCTATTTCGCATATCATTCTAGTCAACATGACTTGGAATATTCTACAACTTCTAATACTCTAAGACATTAAAGTATACAGGAATGTGCAAAAACTTATTTAAACAATAACTACTCTTTCAACGGATGACAGAGCAAGATTATCCGTTGAAAGCTACAAACACACTTAATTAAATCTACTAAGGTGTTTTGGTGAAATATCATCAAGCCTACAACATATTCCTTACAACACTTAAATTAAACTTAAAGGGATTTAACTGAGACTTGTTCAATTTTACCTTTTTTTATCAGTATCTATTGGTTTGACTATCTCAGTTTCTTTTTCATTTAAATTATTAGATTTAGACTTATTAGCATAACATAATCCTGATGCCCTACAACCACTTTTTATTAAACCCTGAGTTGATTTTCCTGAATTAGTCCAAAGTTTGATAACTTCTCTTTCTTTAGCTGATTCTTTTTCATGATAAGCATGATTTTCTAATAATTTATCTTTAACATACAAAGCATCATCTCTTTTTTTATGTTTCTAACATGAAAACCAACTCAGCTTCTAGGTGATCATTTCTTTTCTTTAAGTAAGAGTTTTCAATTCTAATCCTAGAATTTTCAAGTGTTTGATACCTATAACTAACATGCAGTGTTTTAAGAAATAGCCTTAATTCACATATATCATCAGTATCAAAAGCAAGAGTAGTTTAAGGTACCTTCATCTCAGTAATCTCAAGGTCACTAGTAGCATTTGTCATTGGAGCATAGTTGACACCCTCATCAAATTCTAGTGTATCATCTCAGATCTTCTTCTTTCTGATCAAGGCTTGTTTCTTCTCAGCTTTTGGCTTCCTGCAATCATCTGCAAAGTGTCCAACTCCATCACAATTGTAACAATTTATCTTTGGCTTGTCAATTTTCCCAGACCTTGACTCCTTCTCATCAGAGTTTTTCTTGTAGTTCCTCCTATCAGAGTTTGAGGAACTAGAGCCTTTCTTAGAAAACCTTTTTCCTTTCTTGAAGTCTTTGTAGTCCATCTTTCTGAACTTGTAACTAAGAGAGCAGCCATCTGTATAATTTCTTTATCATTTCCATGATCACTTTCAATGTCTGGGTCATTATCAGAGTTTGAGTCATCATCAGTATTTGATGACTCAGTATCAGATTTTGCAATAATAGCCTTTCCTTTGAGATGGCCTTTTCTCCCAGCTTTCTCCCTTGGTTTCTCTTTAACTCTGAGTGCAACCCGTCTTGCTCTAGACCCTTTCATCTTACTTCTCTGCTTCATCTCCAGTTTATGAGTTTTCAACATCCTATAAATCTCATCCAGAGATATCTCATCAAGATTATAGTTGTCCCTTATTAATGTGACTTTTGAGTCCCACTTTTCAGGGAGAGCTAGAAGAAACTTCAAAGTTAGAATCTTCTGGATTATATTCTTTGTCAACCAATGACAAGTCATTCAGCAATTTCTGAAATTTGTCTAAGATTTCAGTCAAGGACTCATCAAATTTTGAGACAAAGTGTTCATACTCCTGAGTGCGTATTATTATTCTATTTTTCTTGATATCAGTATTGACTTGACACTTGACCTCCAAAGGGTCCCAAATTTACTTAGAAGTTTTGTATTCAATGACCCTATTGGACATGACACTATCAAGACTGCTATGCAAAAGATGTCCAACTTTTGCATATTTTATAATTGATGAAAGATCATCAGGAGTATAATCATTTTTGTCCTTGTCAACCATCTTTTCTTCTTGACTAAAGACAGCAACAGCCAATTTCATAGCCTGTGAGGATCAGCATAAATCATGTTCAGATATTCAGGAGCTATTGCTTCTAGACACATGGCCATCTTGATTTTTCAGGTTGCATTCATGAATTTTCGATATTGAAACATTAATAGCCTCATATTTTATCATGTTGTGGTTGATATGGTTTATGGCTGGTGGTGTGGGGGACTTTTTTGAGTTTCTTTGTCTATCATTAATAATTGTTTCTTGGATCTTAAACTGTTTGTGTATCAACAGCAGGCTCTGATATCAATTGTTAGGCCTTAAATCAACTGAAGAGGGGGGCGGTGAATACAATTAAACAATTAAATTGAATTAAAGAACTTAACAGAATGAACAATTTTTATATTAAAGGATAAAAACTGATTATAATACTCTCTTAAAGGATGAACGGATATCCTTGAGAGCCGCTAGGTTATTTATTTGATATATCAATGCTCGACTACACATATAATGTTAACCTAATATGTGCTTATATACTGCACAATTACACAATCAATCTAGAAGATATGTTACAAGTGAATAAGTAAAGTCCTACACCGACATATCTCTTCAAATCAAAGTCTTCTAAATAGAATCAATTACTTCCTGGAAATCAGTCTTGACGGATGCAGATAGACAAACTTTGATATTAAACTCTGATCTGTCAAATACCGATAGTCTTCATAAACTCTGATAACTTCCAGTAGCAAACTCTGATGGTAAATGTTGATATCATCAAATCATATCTAACAGTAACTAAGACAAGAATCTCATAGAAAATATTATAAAAACCTCATCAGTTGATGAGCTACCCTTTCAATAGTTATCCCTTAGGATGGCTAGTCGTTGAAGGCTACAATTCCACTTAACATAAATATGCTATGTGTTTTGCTTATAATCATAATTCAAGCTTGATTCCTAACACGTCACTTGTCAATAATTGCTTGCATTGAGGAGTGAAGACTCGAGTCCGAGTGTTCTCTTCAAATCTATGCGTTTCATCCATCAGATCTGGCCGAATTTTCCTTTCACCCGGGTACCAGAATCTGTGGAGTCATCAAGGCCTTACTCTTCTCCGATCATTTCATACTAGCGGCGTCTTTAGTATTTAGAGCTGAACGTTTGCTCATACATTACTACTCACCGGCCATTCTTCGTTGTTTTGGAAGAATTAAGGTCGATCTATAATGTTGTATAACTTGATATGCGTGTTTGTAGCTCGATCTGTTGGTATGCGTTAATTTGGTTGCTAAATTTTGTGTGTTGTTTTTAGGAGGAGGTTAGAGCTCCTTCTAACTCCATTGTTAAAGTGTAATACTTTCGATCCCATTTTCAATGTGTTTACAGGTGTATTCGTACTCCTTTCTAAATGGGCCTCTAAGTGGGCTCTATTCTATTGGTAGGTATAGGCCCAACAGCCTGTAAGAGCTATTCTCTGAAAGATTTGCTTTGCATAATTACATTCAGCAAAAAGATGTAAAACATAGAGCTGTTCACGAACCGAGCTGAGTTGGGTTTTGATCGAACCGAGCCGAGCTTTAATTTTTTTTGCCTGACAAACTGAGTCGAGCCGAGCTTTCTTAATGAATAAAAAACCGTGTTCGAGCTCGAGCTCGTTAACGAATGAGCCGAACACGAGCTTTCACCATCAAAACGAGCCGAGTCGAGCTAAAGTAAAAAATTATGGTCAAAACACTGGTTGACTGTTAAAATAACAAACCAAATACTTTTATTTTTTTCTAAAAATTTTGTCATATCATTAAAATATATAGATCTTAACATCCGTATGGTTGGATCATTCATAAATATTATTTAAGAAATTGAAATATTAATATGAGACTAAATACTAGTTACAAGTACTGTTCAAACCATTGGTTGATTGTCAAAATAACAAACAAAATAAATTTATTTTTTTTCTAAAAATTTTGTCATATCACTAAAATATATAGATCTTAACATCCGTATGGTTGGATCATTCATAAATATTTTTTTAAAAAATGAATGATTAATACGAGACTAAATACTAGTTACAAGTACAGGTCAAAACACCGGTTGACTGTTAAAATAACAAACCAAATACATTTATTTTTTTCTAAATTTTTTATCATAACACTAAAATATATATATATATTAACATCCGTACGGTTGGATCATTCGTAAATATATTTTAAAAAATTAAAAAATTAATATGAGACTAAACACTAGTTACAAATACTGTTCAAATGATTGGTTGATTGTCAAAATAACAAACAAAATAAATTTATTTTTTTCTAAAACTTTTATCATATTACTAAAATATATAGATCTTAAATTCATATAGTTGGATCATTCATAAATATTTTTAAAAAAATTGAAACATTAATACGAGACTAAACACTAGTTACAAGTATAGATCAAAATACTGGTTGACTGTTAAAATAACAAACTAAATACATTTATTTTTTCTAAACATTTTGTCATATCTCTAAAATATATAGATCTTAACATTCGTACGGTTGGATCATTTATAAATATTTTTTTAAAAAATCGAAACATTAATACGAGACTAAACACTAATTACAAGTATTGTTCAAACCATTGGTTGATTGTTAAAATAACAAACAAAATAATTTTTTTTTGTAATTTTTTTGTCTTATCACTAAAATATATAGATCTTGACATCCGCATGGTTGGATCATTCATAAATATTTTTTTAAAAAATCGAAACATCAATATGGGACTAAATAAAAGTACTGGTCAAACTACTGGTTAACTCTTATAATAGCAAACCAAATATATTTATTTTTTTAAAATTTTTTATTATATCTGTATGGTTGGATCATTTATACATAACTTTAAGAAAATCGCAACACCAATCAGAGAATAAATACTAGTTACAAAT
Source organism: Apium graveolens (assembly GCF_009905375.1). NCBI lineage: Eukaryota > Viridiplantae > Streptophyta > Magnoliopsida > Apiales > Apiaceae > Apium > Apium graveolens. Next base: position 193,647,089 of record NC_133649.1, read on the forward strand.
AGTAGTCGAATTACATGTTAATTATTAAAAAAAATATTTTTAATATCTGACTTTTCCAAATTACTAAAATATATATTCTGAAATTCATATGATTCAATAATTTAAAAATATTTATAAAAAATCTGAATAAAGTTCATAATAATCAAATATATAAAAATTAAAAAAAAATTGAAACTTTTCGAGCCGAACCGAGCCCGAGCCGAGCATGCCAAAAGCTCGGCTCGAGCTCGTTTTCTTAACGAACACATTTTTGTGTTCGAGTTCGAGTCTTTAATGAACCAAGCTGAACCGAGCCCTTAATGAGTCGAGCTCCGGCTTGTTCGCGAACAACTCCAGTGAAACAACTTCAATTGCTGATTTGAAGAGAACACGGGTTGTGTCGACAGAAATCCCAAATCTAGACATGTGTTCCTTTGTGTAAAAGGCAATTCTTAAAATCCAGCCGAGAGATGAAATCATATTTAGGGACAAAGAGAGGCTGCCAAATTGCTTTGAGACAAAGAGAATATTTGACTTTGTTCTAAATTGTATTCTAGACCGAGGATAACTTAACCTTTGAAATGTTAGTATCATCCCGGAAAATAGCATCTCTGTTATGAAAACTAGCATTCCCAATTAACATACGTGATGTGTTACCAGCTTATGGTCAGAAGTTGGTAAATTCTAGCAATTTTCAAGAATGAAAATCACCAACTTTGGCCATATTTGAGGCTCTATATATAGAAACAACACGAGGATTAAATATATCAATAAGTGATCGTGCTCAAACCAAGGATCATGCCAAAAGAAAAATGCATATTGAGTACCAATTTCATAATTTAAGTAGCTGACATAGGTCGTATGTTGAGCATTTTCTTGAAGCACCATGTTATACCCAAATTTTGGTATTGGATCAATATGGGTCAAATGCGGATAAATTAAGGTCAAACTCAGTGTTGTGTTGCAAAAGAGATTGAAGACACGCCCAAATCTGTAGGACGCGTCTACTTTGGTGGAAGTGTTCATCAAGTGATCCTTTGGCAAGGAAGGTTGAAGACGCACCCATGTAAGTAGGACGCGCCAACTGTTCGTGGGAATATTTATTAAGGTTACTTTTGTGGTAAGGAGGTTTGAAAGCATCTATCTGATTTAGGACGCGCCCAGGAACAGAAGACGCATCCACTATGGTGGAAGTATTTAGTAAATGTGGTCCTTTGGTAATGAAGATTGGAGCACGCGCCTAGAGGTTGAGGACGCGTCCTGTCACCGTGGAAAGCTATGAGAGGTATTTGTAGATAAAACAATACAGACTTCATGGGGGTCAGGACGCGCCCAATATCCTAGGACGCATCCTATGTGTGGTCAGTGCATTCTCGTGAGGAGAGCTCAGGACAAGGCACGCATGGAAAGGAGTAATGGATGATTATTTCTACTAACGTATTTGTTGCAGGTACTCTTTGAAGAATTCCCTCCTTGAGACGGTCAAGGAGGGGGATGCCCGTGAAAAGCTTGAAGACCTCCAGGGGTATGCCTGATGATTGAAGGCCTCCTCCTATATTCAAAGGGTGTCCTTGTTGGGGATGTGGGGTTAACATTGGTGTGTGATTTGGGAACTCTGTTCTTGTATTCAACGGGTGTCCTCGTTAGAGAACTTTGGAGTCATCCTGCACTTTGCACCCAAGAGCTTGGGATCACCTATCATGTTATCTGGTGGGTTAAGGGACAGGGACGCGTCCGGCATTTGGGGTGAACCGTGGCTATAACTGTGTCTGTAAATCAAAGGAGATAGCTGTAGCGGAGTGTTATCCTTGCACAGGGAGATGCACTATCTGTGAAGTCCTATGATTACGGACGAGCCTTGGGCCTTTGCGGTTGGGCCTCATAGTTGGACATTCTTAAAGCTAGCGGAAGATGGATTCTGGATGGGATTCTACCGGGCCTACGAATAAGAAGTCTAAGCCCGTTAGATTTCTTGTTCCCCAAGAACTACGTCAGGCTTGATCCCTATATAAAGGGTACGTAGGCACATTGAGTGGGGTAAGAAGTTGAGAGCTGATAAGGGAGCCACCACTTACTCTGATCAATCTCATTCTAAAACAATCATAAACCACCACACACCGCTTGATTTTCTGGCGAAGAACCACCGTCATAGATCTTAATTCCGGCAAGAAATCTCAATCTTTGTTGTTACCAGATTCCTCCGTCAATAAATTGGCTCTAGAAGGAGGGGTGCTGATTAAGATCGTAATCTTGGGAGGAAAAGATGTCTTACAATCATGATGGAAGTTCTTATGATGGAAGTGATAGCAGATCTGAAGGAGAAAGCGAGGGAGGCTACACTCGCCATGAACCCTACATGCCCAGAAACATGGCACATCCCCTGAGAGCTCCGGATGTGGGAGGAACACCTCCAGTTCTCATCAGCAACGCTGATATCTTAGAACAGTTATACCGCACGGGGGATACGCTTAACAGTTTTTAGTCAAGGTTGAATACGGTGGAGCGTCGCAGGACAAGGAGGGGTCATCGTTTACCCCATCGTGGCCACGCTGTGGGAAAGCACCCGTAGTTGAGGGGGATGCCTGTAACACCCCCAGATCCGGGGTCGGGGATCCGGGTTGTCACGGTCTTTCTTTCCACAATATCACTTCACTTAATTAATAATAAATAACCTCATACTGTGACCCCACACTAACACACACCACAACCCGTTATAGTCTCAGAGATGAAATTGAAATAAGTACAAGTCTTTGAATCCACAATTTAAAATTATTACAACCCAAAACGATTACTTGATAATTTACAATTAATTGCCATTATCTGCCACAAGTTATAATTATACATAATTTGATTCTCAAAAATAGAATGCCTGATCTACCAATAGATCTACCTCTGCAGCTATAGCAGCCACAACATCATCGGGAAGACGCGGGACGCTTCCCACGCGCTTGCGCTGGGTCTGCTGGAGTCTAGCCATCTTTCCTAACTGTTGTTGTGTGATGAAGAAATAAAGCAAGAGTGAGCCTTACAGCTCGCAAGATAATATATAGTGATAACAATAATATAAGTATCTAAATGGATACTTACTAGAATCTTTTATCGTGTGTAAGATAATTACTAGTATATACTTACTAGTATATGAGCCTTCTCATAGTACTCATGAAAGTCTTGGTCAAAAGAAATGAACCAAGTTTGATATCTTAATGCGATGAAGTCGCAAAATATTCAGTATATATACATATATACTTTTCAAAATATTGGAAGTCCTCTTCCATGCATAATATACACAAAATCCCAGTGTATAACTGTATAAAAATATCGTTGCAAGGTGATCTCATATATCTAACCTTGTCTCAACGTTTTTCTGAAAATCTTTGTCATTCATAAGACAATTATTAATTAGATATAAGTTTAAAAGATGAGGTTACCAAATACCCCAATATACTTATATCTTTCCCAATACTACTTGAACTACCACCATTCAAGTTATAATCAGTTTCAAAAGTTCATCCCACTGATGAGACCACAAGATAAGACTTGAATAGATTCAATCTTTGAAAGATTATTGAATGAAAAAGTTATGAGATGCTTTATTTAGTCCCGGTATATATATATCCTCATATATATACCCCTTTAAACATTTCCTGGAACCTCTGTTATGTAAAGTATGAACAGAGTTTGAAACATCCAATGAATTTTGGAAAGGAAAAGAATTTTGGCATAAACCCGATATCTCGCTGATCAGGCAAAGATACCAATAAGTAACCTTTTCTACTAGTAGATGGACGAATTCCCCACTGGTCATCACCCTGGTCATAATTAAGACCTATGCTGGACTGCCACTCAGCCACCTATGCATTTGATGGACTCCCACTGAGCCACTTACACAATAATAGACCGTACCTCGGCCTGTCGCTTATGCCGACTCAATGAGAGGGGCTTACTTCCCGAACTTTGGGCAAGTAATCAATTCATTTACCAAATCTGCAACCTTGTTGCGAATATAAAATACACCACCGAGCCGGATTTCCCAGGTTTTGAGCGGGTATTTAAATCCCCTTTAAAAAGGAAGATCTTAAATATAAAAATGAGTTTTGGGATCCGCTCTGACTTTTAAAAACCATTTTGAAGACTCGAAAACACTTTAAAGAGTGTTTGGAGTAAGGCTGATTTAATGAAGTAAATCAGTCCCCAGAATATTAGAAAATATCTGAATATTATTAATTAAATAATATTCCCATAAAGAATAATCTTTATAAAAATAATTGAAGTAGAAGTATTAAAATTTATACTTGAAACGAGTATTAAATAACCAAAGATATACTTATATGAAAGTATTATCTTTATTTGAATAATCGAAAATAAGTTTGATTATTGACATCTTATTCTTTAATAAAATAAAGAATATATCTCAGCAAATAATCGGCGTCATAGATCCTCAAATGAATATTCAAATAATATTCAATAAATAAAATAAGCTGAGTCATAATACCTCGAATGAATATTATAAATAATATTCATTAAATAAAATAAAGGAGTCATAAGTCCTCGAATAATATTCGAAATAATATTCAATAATAAAATAAAGTTTAAAGTTATCGAATAAACCTTATTCGATTAAAAGTTTGGAAAACTATAACCATATATATATATATAAATATATATATATATATATATATATATATATCCATATCCATATATACAAGATTACTCGGGATCCTCGACTCCCGGTTTTAGAAAATATTTTCACCTTTGGGTCCCTATACTAAGGGTATATGCAAGATACCGCTATCCTCTAGCATAGGTATTATCAACTGAACCAACAGATATATATTTCAAGAATATGAAACAGGCATGCATATATACCATATCACATGCTACAATATATCGCAAGAATTTGCTAAATAACCAACATGCATCTATCGCAAGATAATGTATATACAAGTGTATTCATCACAACAACAGTATAACGGATAGAATACTTGCCTGAGCGACTTGGGTTACGAATGGCTCGGGACGAGTCTGGTAACCTATAAACAACAAGTAAGTTGGAATTAAACCAAAGTCACTTGTAAATCTATACTTTAACTAACTTAGACTCTAACGCTTGTTTTGCGCTCACTGATTCGCTTAAGTCACTCGGGTACCCTCGGCTCCACCATTTTTAATAATTTAACCTTTACGAGTTTTAAAGCGATTCCTTCGCGAATGACTTACCAACTGCCTAACACACTTACCATAAATGTTTCATACATTAATTCACCCTTTTTGGTCTTTAACCTACATTCGAAAGTAAGGCGAGGGAAAAAGTTTCGTCCGCGAAACGCCGTTACTTGAAACGGTCGTTTCTCCTAAACCGTAAATCGGAATCGGACGAACTACATATCAAAACGAAGATCGTAACATGAGCTATCTAAACATGGCAGTGGTCACAATCTAGCAGGGGGTTCTCGGGTCCTAATGCTATGCACAAAAACAGTCCAAAGAAAATCGGACGTTACGACGGCTATGTTTACGTGATTTCCAAATTTTAACCCATTCACAAACAACCCAAATCAACCTCAAATCCAACATACAACCATCCTCCATCCTTATCACATCATAACAACCCCAACCAATTCAATTTAACCATTCATACTTATGCTTAAACTTTACTTTAATCATTCTTAAGTTCTTTTAAATCAAAACCACAATAATTACCATTCCATTTCACTACCATACCAAATCTCAAACTCTAAATCATAACAACAAGCTACAATAACATCCTACTCATCAAAATCACCTTATAATATATATGAACCTAGGGTTTGGAAATGGTATACCTTCCTTGAAGTGGTGGGTGGAGCTAGGAAGCCTTAAGAAGCTTGGAGAAGTTTTAAGAAAGCTTGGATCTTCAAGAAAACAAGACAAACTTCAAGTTAAAAATCTTGAAAACACTATTCATTGTCTTCTTCATTGATTAAATGAAGAAGCTAGAGAAAGAATTAATGGCTTAAACTCATGATATAGCCATAACTAAGCATAAAGATGGTTAGGGAATTTTCTTACCAATTAAGGATGCTTGGATCTTGATTTTGGAAATTTTTTTCTTTGAAAAAGGCAAAAAGCCGAGAGCTAATATGAAGAACAATGCCTTGGCTGATTTTTTTGATTTTTGATGAAATGATTTGCTAGTTGGTTGGCTTGGTTTTGTTTTTTATTTAGCAAATTACCACCTTGCCCTTGAATTTGTGTGGTTCTTATTCAACCACACCTCCTTCCTTCCCATGTCATGCTTACCTCATCCTCATGATGTCATCCTTCCTTCCTTGTCTTCTTTCTATTGGTTGGATGACATCATTCCCATTAATCCCTTTGATTAACTTCCTAATCGTTGCCTAATGACCGCTGATCTGTTATACGGTTCGCTTAACTTTCGCTTTCATTTATCGTTTGAAGGATCATACCCGGGATCTTATTACTTAGGTCCCCTTAACCTTTCTCAATACATTGTATTCCTTTTATGATCCTCTCTTATAATCCTTTAATTTAAATCCTTTTTATCCTGTTACCTTATACTCAATTCTCTCCGTATATTGTGGATTTCCGGGAAAAATCAAAGTGTTCGGAATTGGATTCTGACGATCTTTACATACACTTATATACCACCTAGAGTACTAATAATATCCCATAAGATCAATAACAGAACCCCTACATAGCGTGGCATGAACAGTTTTCTCATTCAGCAAAAACACTATTCATAAGGGTTTCAAAAATTTCCAAAAATTGGGGTTATTACAGTCTCCCCTCCTTAAAAGGATTCCGTCCCGGAATCAAATTGAAAATAAATAGGGATACTCTCTTAGCATTGCACTTTCTAACTCTCGAGTCAATTTTCCCACATTGTGGTTCTACCACCAAACTCTGCCTAGTTTGATAATCCTTCTCCTAAGCACTTGTTCCTTTTCACTCTATAACCCTTCCTGGTTGCTCCATATAGGTTACGTCGGGTTGCATATCTATGCACTCATATGCCTCTATTTATCTGGCATCTGAATTACACTTCCTTAACATTGATACGTGAAACACGTTACGACCTGCTACATGTTCTGGGTTAGGGCTAGCTCATATGCTAACTTCCCAAACGTCTTAATATATCCAAGGGTCCAACAAATTGTAGTCTTAGCTTTCCTTTCTTTCCGAACCTCATCAATCCTTTCCAAGGGATACCTATAACATTACTAGGTCCCCTATTTCATACTCTTTATCCTTTCATGTCAAATCAACATACTTATCATGTCCATCTTGGGCTACTACCAGCCGTCCTCTGATTAGATCTATCATATCCTTGGTCCTTTGGACCACTGCGGGTCCGAGCATCTTGCGCTCTACAACTTCATCCTAACATAAGGGAGATCGACATTGTCTTCCCTCAAGGATCTCATAAGGCGATATCTCAATACTGACATATGATCTATTGTCATAAGAAAACTCAATCCGCGTTATGTGATCATTCCAATTTCTTTCAAGTCTATTGCACAGACTCTCATTATAGCTTCTAGATTTATAGCTTTTGCTTCTCAATACCCACTCTTTTCGAGTTCGTAATCGCTACTACCTTCCGTTCCTAATATTATACTGGTTATACTTTTGCTCGTTAGCGTTCTATAACCTTTTAATAACCACATAAACCTTAGTATCACGAATGTGTTCCCATTCCGCATACTACCACCACTTTATTACTCCTTTTTCAGTTGTTTCTATTTTCCGGAATTTGATCAATCAAATAGAAGTAAAGGAATTTGTTGAGAGATCACTATGATCACGAACACTTGTCCTATTGCATAGTTAGTACAGAAGGTGGCCAGCCTTTAGTACTTGACAAGCAATTAAACAATAGATGGTATCCTACTAGGCTTCTATCACACAGATAGATAGTCATTCGGCAATACCTCCCCTTTCTGGAAGGGTTGTTCTTCTCAGATTACATGAAATGAAAAGAAGAGAAAAGAACGAACTGAAGAGAATTGTATATTCATAAAAAATTTTATTGCCATAAAATATCTGGCTTGGAATCTACCTCTGAACTATAGAGGTTTGTCATAGAAGAACAAAACATATATGTATTTATATCAACATCAAGTATTATAGCATCACATTTCACGTGCCTAAATATTTTCGCTATCCCGTCCATCATTCTATGGACCCATGCTCTTCCTCGAGCTTATACACAATTACCTTTGAAACTCCCTCGACATCGAAAATCGAATCTGGGATCTCATTCTAGACATCATCGTTACTTGAATTCTATGCTTGCACCGCAACCTTCCTCGTATAATAATACGACTCTCTATTGATAAGAAAGAATAATAATTCACTAGGTAGATACTCTACTTAATTAGTCTATCAATGATAACTTATACATTACCACGACCCGATTAGTGGTGCTCAATCTCAACACCCATTCCAATACAACTCTCACGGTTGTAATCAGCTCACTACTCGCAGAATCATTGCTGCCTTACTATGGTCCACCACTGACTTACTGTCGTCATTCATTTTCCATGAAATCTTAATAACTAACCATACGGAGTCCATACATGTCGTATCAAATCCTTCTAAGGAGGTAACATAATCACCATTTCTGATTCATGAAGAACACTCCTGATCCTGACATACATACATGACATGAAGCAGATAAAAGTGCAGAAGAGTTTCAATCAAAGCAACGATAGCAGGTTAATACCATTCTTAATCATATGCCTTCAATAGAAGACTTAACTCAAAGGTTTGTTTGGTCCTTTTTTGGAATATGGTCCTGGCTTATTCTCAAGATAGGACCTTCTAAGATAGATAGCCCGTTCATGGCGATTACACGAATTAAACCTTTACCAACTACTATTACGGTTGGGTATTGCACAGTCATCAGAAGGAATGTCAATCTTCCAAACCATAATTCAACCTTCACATTTTTAACCATCATCACTGTTTTCTTTTGGCACACGCGCCTATAATTATCCACTTACCTTTAGAGTGTCGGCCACCTCTTTGGCCTTTCCTGATAGTAAAATTTCCTTACAGTCAATGTCACTTTAACCATCTCCAAATAAATTTTCTACCTTATTTCAATCACAGCTTATGTGAAAATGCTTTCCTTAAAATCTGATGAGTAAAAAAAAAATCACCATTTTTCCATAAGTTATTGCCTCAGTCTTTAGAGGTTAATCACTGTCATGACTGACTCTCAATCATAATTAGAACATCTTTTATCTTAAGTCCTAATTGCCCTGAACAATTTCGACCATTACTGGTTCGATCCATACTTTCTTGTGGTTTAACACGTGCCCCACTTGGCAACATTATAATTACGTCATATTTCCTTTATCAACATTTCTATTCTTGAGAATTTTGAATATTACCTTTCTCCTTGTAAACCTCTAAGGTTATCCTTCAATCATTCTTCCTGTATTCCCTCGATACAGGGCATATCAAAATACCATTTACTAATACCAGAATCATAGTCTATATACTTCTGAAAAATTTCTCCATTGATCCTTAAAGGTTGTTACTACCTTAACCCTTTCCAATTCATACTGTCAAAACTCATACTATCCCTATTAAGGGTGAAATGCCAACCTTTATGCATTCCCCTAGGATTCATTTTAAGTTACCGATGTTCTATCCTTAATTCCACCTTTAAAAGGTACCTGCATCCTTCCATGGATAAATAAAGTCATATATCCCTGATATGGGTATCTTATTCAATCATTCCCACCTCGATAGTAAATGCCTAATTTCACAATAACATATGTATACAAAATGAGGTTAATCAAAATGGCCTCCAAAAGATAACAACGGTTATCCGCTTTTCTTGCCTAATCTGGTAACGATAACATGGATGTTCTGGAAGATATTGGTCGTGTTCAACGTGAACTTCTTCTTAATAATTCCTTATTTACTTTTGTTGTTTATCTCAACAGTCACCTCAATGTTGGGATATCTTTCATATCTGGCATCTCCCTTTCTGGGTATCAAGCCACCGGTCTTACACTTCACATTCTTGAAGGTCACTTCCTTCATTCCATTTTCCTAATTTCTTACTTCCTTGTCTCCTCAGTCTATCCGCGTCTCATATTTAACCTTCGAACTATCTCAAGTTTTCCTCAAATCCTCCCAACTTACAGGGGATAAAATATATGTATCTCTTATGCCTTCACCCAGCAATTTTAACTCATGGTGAATCACCCTCATCCTGATGATTACATACTTTTTCTATTTCTATTGCTACGAGTCTTTAGGGTTTCCTCATACCCAATTCCTTTATCATTCCTCAAACTCTATTGCCGTTATATTCCTTTCTCTTATCATTATTTCATGAACCAACACAACATAAGCATTGATTCCAAACATTCCGTCATTCTGGATTCGTGTCTTCAGAACGAATCTTGACAACTTTTACAACTTAAATTCACAATTCATCATACTCGTCTGCCTTTGTTCTGGCTCTAAAGCTTTTACACTATCTCTATAACCTTGGGAAGTACTTTCCTGAAAACAATTGACTGAACTTAAATCAGTTTATTATAATCTCTTGCTCCGTGCCTTCCTTGGTCTTTCACCAGCGGGTGGTCTCTCTCTTAGGAGGGTAAGTGATAAAAATAGTCTTTTGTGATTCGTCAATCATTTAGAATCTCAAATAATTCCTATATTTCCTTTAGCCAGGCTCTTGCCTCGACTGGGTCAACCTGTTCCTTGGAACTCTGAGAGCTTAGCGACTTAAAGGTCCTGAAAGAATTTCTCACCGCATTATTTCCTCAGGGTGGTGGTTAGGGATAATAGTCTAAGTTCTCTTTAGACAGGTCCATGAATTGCCGTATAGGGGTACCATCTCGGGTCTCCTGTCCTTACTCGACTTTTGTTTCCTCAGTCTAAATATTTCTTCCTACTCCCCATAATTGGGGTCATCTTACATAATTTAAATCCTCATTTTCCACTTCATCATGTTATGGGTTCCTTTTGTCTTGGTGGCAACCTCCCTGACTATCACGTTCAGGGTTTGCTCTAACTCTTATTCCTCAAACTAGCTTTCATCTAAGATTTCATCTTTAAGCTCTTAAACCTTTGGAACCCAAATTCTATAGGAATACCTCATTATTCCCTTATCATCTCTCTCGGTATTAATCTCATACCTATTTGTTGGCTCTCTGCCTTCATTCATCACTTTTACTGGCACAATATGTTCTTTTCCAATAATTCGGGCTATATTGCAATCTCGAACAGCTTTTCGGTACCGGCTCCGGTTACCTTCACTTCTATTTCCATTTTCTCAAAATCTCTTATAAACTCTCCAAAAGACATTATCATCTTGAGTCTCTCCTTTTTACTAAGGGCATCAGCCACCATATTGGCTTTCCTCGAATGATAAAGAATCTCCCAATCATTATTCTTGATTAGCTCTAACTGCCTCCTCTGGCATATGTTGAGCTCTTTCTACGCGAAAATGTACTAGAGCACTTATGGCTTAGGTAATTCTCGCACTTCTCTCCATACAAGTAGTGCCTCCAATCTTTAGGGTAAAACTATTGCCACGAGCCTAAGCTCATGGGTGGGGATATCGAATTTCATATTACCTTAATTGTCTTGACATGTACGCGATTACCTTACCGTGCTGCATAAGCACGCACCCTAAGCCCTTGTGCGAAGCGTCACTGTACTTCACAAAATCTCTTTTTCCATCCGGCAACGCCAGCATAAGGGCCATCACCAACCTCTGCTTCAGTTCTTGAAAGCTGTTCTCGCATTTCTCTGTCCATTCGAACTTCTCAGTCTTACGAGTAAGCCGCGTTAAAGGGGCTACTATCTTTACAACTTGAACGAACCTCCGGTAGTGACCGGCCAATCCTACCTCTGGTAGTCGACCAAACCATGGTCATCAATTCATCAGTGGTCCTTTATCCAATCCTGTCAGGATCCTCCATGGGATCCTCCTCAACAACTATCCCTTCTAGGACAACATCCTCAACCGCTACATCCTCAATATCAACATCATCCGGTCCTGCATTAGGACACTCTATCGGATCCACAATCTGATTTCCAATACCTAATAAAACATCATCGCGTTGTTGCTCCTCAACCTCAGGGTTCGGAGTTCCGCTACCATATACGATAACGAACTACGCTCCTATCACGATAATTATAAGGGTTCCCATAAGGGTTTTAACTGTCAGTACTACGTTAGGTAGCCCGACTATAAACTTGGCAAGAGTTCTTATTATCTTAGTGAATCTTATTATCTTAACGTCCCATCATCTCTGAGGTTTATAACGCTTAGCTCTGATACCATTTCTGTAACACCCCCAGATCCGGGGTCGGGGATCCGGGTTGTCACGGTCTTTCTTTCCACAATATCACTTCACTTAATTAATAATAAATAACCTCATACTGTGACCCCACACTAACACACACCACAACCCGTTATAGTCTCAGAGATGAAATTGAAATAAGTACAAGTCTTTGAATCCACAATTTAAAATTATTACAACCCAAAACGATTACTTGATAATTTACAATTAATTGCCATTATCTGCCACAAGTTATAATTATACATAATTTGATTCTCAAAAATAGAATGCCTGATCTACCAATAGATCTACCTCTGCAGCTATAGCAGCCACAACATCATCGGGAAGACGCGGGACGCTTCCCACGCGCTTGCGCTGGGTCTGCTGGAGTCTAGCCATCTTTCCTAACTGTTGTTGTGTGATGAAGAAATAAAGCAAGAGTGAGCCTTACAGCTCGCAAGATAATATATAGTGATAACAATAATATAAGTATCTAAATGGATACTTACTAGAATCTTTTATCGTGTGTAAGATAATTACTAGTATATACTTACTAGTATATGAGCCTTCTCATAGTACTCATGAAAGTCTTGGTCAAAAGAAATGAACCAAGTTTGATATCTTAATGCGATGAAGTCGCAAAATATTCAGTATATATACATATATACTTTTCAAAATATTGGAAGTCCTCTTCCATGCATAATATACACAAAATCCCAGTGTATAACTATATAAAAATATCGTTGCAAGGTGATCTCATATATCTAACCTTGTCTCAACGTTTTTCTGAAAATCTTTGTCATTCATAAGACAATTATTAATTAGATATAAGTTTAAAAGATGAGGTTACCAAATACCCCAATATACTTATATCTTTCCCAATACTACTTGAACTACCACCATTCAAGTTATAATCAGTTTCAAAAGTTCATCCCACTGATGAGACCACAAGATAAGACTTGAATAGATTCAATCTTTGAAAGATTATTGAATGAAAAAGTTATGAGATGCTTTATTTAGTCCCGGTATATATATATCCTCATATATATACCCCTTTAAACATTTCCTGGAACCTCTGTTATGTAAAGTATGAACAGAGTTTGAAACATCCAATGAATTTTGGAAAGGAAAAGAATTTTGGCATAAACCCGATATCTCGCTGATCAGGCAAAGATACCAATAAGTAACCTTTTCTACTAGTAGATGGACGAATTCCCCACTGGTCATCACCCTGGTCATAATTAAGACCTATGCTGGACTGCCACTCAGCCACCTATGCATTTGATGGACTCCCACTGAGCCACTTACACAATAATAGACCGTACCTCGGCCTGTCGCTTATGCCGACTCAATGAGAGGGGCTTACTTCCCGAACTTTGGGCAAGTAATCAATTCATTTACCAAATCTGCAACCTTGTTGCGAATATAAAATACACCACCGAGCCGGATTTCCCAGGTTTTGAGCGGGTATTTAAATCCCCTTTAAAAAGGAAGATCTTAAATATAAAAATGAGTTTTGGGATCCGCTCTGACTTTTAAAAACCATTTTGAAGACTCGAAAACACTTTAAAGAGTGTTTGGAGTAAGGCTGATTTAATGAAGTAAATCAGTCCCCAGAATATTAGAAAATATCTGAATATTATTAATTAAATAATATTCCCATAAAGAATAATCTTTATAAAAATAATTGAAGTAGAAGTATTAAAATTTATACTTGAAACGAGTATTAAATAACCAAAGATATACTTATATGAAAGTATTATCTTTATTTGAATAATCGAAAATAAGTTTGATTATTGACATCTTATTCTTTAATAAAATAAAGAATATATCTCAGCAAATAATCGGAGTCATAGATCCTCAAATGAATATTCAAATAATATTCAATAAATAAAATAAGCTGAGTCATAATACCTCGAATGAATATTATAAATAATATTCATTAAATAAAATAAAGGAGTCATAAGTCCTCGAATAATATTCGAAATAATATTCAATAATAAAATAAAGTTTAAAGTTATCGAATAAACCTTATTCGATTAAAAGTTTGGAAAACTATAACCATATATATATATATAAATATATATATATATATATATATATATATCCATATCCATATATACAAGATTACTCGGGATCCTCGACTCCCGGTTTTAGAAAATATTTTCACCTTTGGGTCCCTATACTAAGGGTATATGCAAGATACCGCTATCCTCTAGCATAGGTATTATCAACTGAACCAACAGATATATATTTCAAGAATATGAAACAGGCATGCATATATACCATATCACATGCTACAATATATCGCAAGAATTTGCTAAATAACCAACATGCATCTATCGCAAGATAATGTATATACAAGTGTATTCATCACAACAACAGTATAACGGATAGAATACTTGCCTGAGCGACTTGGGTTACGAATGGCTCGGGACGAGTCTGGTAACCTATAAACAACAAGTAAGTTGGAATTAAACCAAAGTCACTTGTAAATCTATACTTTAACTAACTTAGACTCTAACGCTTGTTTTGCGCTCACTGATTCGCTTAAGTCACTCGGGTACCCTCGGCTCCACCATTTTTAATAATTTAACCTTTACGAGTTTTAAAGCGATTCCTTCGCGAATGACTTACCAACTGCCTAACACACTTACCATAAATGTTTCATACATTAATTCACCCTTTTTGGTCTTTAACCTACATTCCAAAGTAAGGCGAGGGAAAAAGTTTCGTCCGCGAAACGCCGTTACTTGAAACGGTCGTTTCTCCTAAACCGTAAATCGGAATCGGACGAACTACATATCAAAACGAAGCTCGTAACATGAGCTATCTAAACATGGCAGTGGTCACAATCTAGCAGGGGGTTCTCGGGTCCTAATGCTATGCACAAAAACAGTCCAAAGAAAATCGGACGTTACGACGGCTATGTTTACGTGATTTCCAAATTTTAACCCATTCACAAACAACCCAAATCAACCTCAAATCCAACATACAACCATCCTCCATCCTTATCACATCATAACAACCCCAACCAATTCAATTTAACCATTCATACTTATGCTTAAACTTTACTTTAATCATTCTTAAGTTCTTTTAAATCAAAACCACAATAATTACCATTCCATTTCACTACCATACCAAATCTCAAACTCTAAATCATAACAACAAGCTACAATAACATCCTACTCATCAAAATCACCTTATAATATATATGAACCTAGGGTTTGGAAATGGTATACCTTCCTTGAAGTGGTGGGTGGAGCTAGGAAGCCTTAAGAAGCTTGGAGAAGTTTTAAGAAAGCTTGGATCTTCAAGAAAACAAGACAAACTTCAAGTTAAAAATCTTGAAAACACTATTCATTGTCTTCTTCATTGATTAAATGAAGAAGCTAGAGAAAGAATTAATGGCTTAAACTCATGATATAGCCATAACTAAGCATAAAGATGGTTAGGGAATTTTCTTACCAATTAAGGATGCTTGGATCTTGATTTTGGAAATTTTTTTCTTTGAAAAAGGCAAAAAGCCGAGAGCTAATATGAAGAACAATGCCTTGGCTGATTTTTTTGATTTTTGATGAAATGATTTGCTAGTTGGTTGGCTTGGTTTTGTTTTTTATTTAGCAAATTACCACCTTGCCCTTGAATTTGTGTGGTTCTTATTCAACCACACCTCCTTCCTTCCCATGTCATGCTTACCTCATCCTCATGATGTCATCCTTCCTTCCTTGTCTTCTTTCTATTGGTTGGATGACATCATTCCCATTAATCCCTTTGATTAACTTCCTAATCGTTGCCTAATGACCGCTGATCTGTTATACGGTTCGCTTAACTTTCGCTTTCATTTATCGTTTGAAGGATCATACCCGGGATCTTATTACTTAGGTCCCCTTAACCTTTCTCAATACATTGTATTCCTTTTATGATCCTCTCTTATAATCCTTTAATTTAAATCCTTTTTATCCTGTTACCTTATACTCAATTCTCTCCGTATATTGTGGATTTCCGGGAAAAATCAAAGTGTTCGGAATTGGATTCTGACGATCTTTACATACACTTATATACCACCTAGAGTACTAATAATATCCCATAAGATCAATAACAGAACCCCTACATAGCGTGGCATGAACAGTTTTCTCATTCAGCAAAAACACTATTCATAAGGGTTTCAAAAATTTCCAAAAATTGGGGTTATTACAATGCCCAGGCCAACGGAGAAAACCCATGAATCACTACGCGGCATTTAGAATATTCTGATGATGTAGAACCTACTGTGGAGCTTGTCGATGAGGACACGGACGGTAGAGCGAGGCCTCGTCCCGTCAATCAGGATGCACCACACCTACATAGGTCTGCGCGTACAATGGACGAGCGTCATCGTGCGGAAGATATTCAGATCCCAGATGAGGAAAGAAGAGATTTTTCGACCTTGAAGAGAATGCTTGGCATAAGGTTGGGAGACGACGATTTGAGAATGCTGCTGGTGGAATGGCAGAAAGAAATAAACGTTGAAGAGACGAGGCCCCGTGATACAACGCCTGTGCCCCTTACATACCTAAGGGATGATAGGGTGTGATACCGCGAGCACGAGCGTGCCCCTCCACGAGGAAGGTTTGGAAATTATGGCCGAGGCTATCAGGGGAATGGACGAGGAAGGATGGGATACCATCATGGAAGGGCGCCATACAATGGAAGAAGAGATGGTGCGCCCTCTATTGGAGAACCCCTCGTCATTATTCATGTAGCTTCCTACAGTTCTACGAGAATTGGAACCAGGACACGTCCTCATGACCGGGATGGTGCACGAGGTCAAGAAAAGTTGCAAAACAATGATGAGATACCACGACGCGATCAAGAGGAACTTCGTGCGCATGGGAATGCTCAAAATCAAGATGGAAACATACCGCAGTCGCAGCCTCAAGGCGAGGGGCGGCAAGATCCACCGGTACACTCGGGGGGTAACCAAAGGGAACAACCCAATGTTCAATCCATTCCCGGGGTAGGGACGTTTAACGTGAATGATCTTAAGAGGTTGCTCAACCATCTTGAAGGAGGTAGTGTAATAGCGATTGTGCAAGCTCCATCCCATTTTGCTGTTGTTGTGAGGGAAACACAGTTGCCTGCAAGATATAGGAACATAACCAATGAATTGCATTTTCATGGGAACTCCGACCCCGTGGAATTCCTGGGGCGTTTTAACATTGAGATGGATGTATATCAAGTACCTGACTTGGCACGATGTCGTCTCCTAGTGGCCACCTTCAGAGAAGGTGCTCAACAATGGTTCCAAAAACTTGGTCCAGGGGTGATCACATCTTGGGAAAAGATGAAAACCTTATTTCTAACTCAGTTCTAGGCTGCGGTGAAGTATACGCCACCGGTTACCACACTGGCCAATTTGAAACAGAAAGAAGGGGAAAGTTTGACCTCATATTTTAAAAGGTTCAATGCAGAGTCTACTTTGGTAAGGGGCGCAACCGATGAGACACTGAAAATACTCCTTATAGCTGGTCTGCGCATGAGAACGGATTTCTGGAAACACCTGCAAGGAAAGGACCCTGTATCATTAGCTGATGTACTTACGCAGGCAGAATCCTTCAAAGCGATTGAACAATCGCTTGCAGAAACAAAGAAAAATGATAATACCCACAATTCTAAGGGGCGAGCTAAGAGGAGAGATAGGTCCGTAAGTCCATATTACCGGCGGAATGCCTGAAGCCCTAACAGGGTGAACACCGTGAACACACGGAGAGAATGGAGTCCATCGTCAAATTATGAAAAGAGGGTAAGCAATTACACCCCGCTGGCAGCATCCATTGATCATATCTTCGAGGTGAATAAGGACAAAGGAATTTTTAAGAAACCAGACCGTCTGACCTCATGGCAAAGTAGAGACAAGAAAAAATATTGTGACTACCATGAGTCTACTGGCCACGACACCCACGAGTGTCGTCACCTAAAAGATGAAATTGAAGAATTGATCAAAGCTGGATATCTGGGTAAGTGGATTGATAAGGTTAAACGGAGTAGGGGAAGCGATGATAAGGGGAAAGATGAAAGACAGCCCCCACGGGCGGAGGACGTTGAAAAGACCGTGAAAGTTAAGTTCCAAAGAGCTGGTAGTATCCGGGAAATTTTTGAGGGACACCCATTTGTTGGAGATAGTAATCGGGCGTTAGAAAGAAATGCTAGAGAAACACGACATCCACCACTCACCAACATTCATAGCTTGGAAGATAGGCCTCTGAAAATATTCAAAGGGGAATCAGTTGACATTATGTTCAAGGAAAGAGAGTCAAGATGGGTACATCATCCTCATAATGATGCACTGGTAATAACTATGCTTATTGGGGCAATGAACGTGCATCGAGTCTTCTTGGACAACAGGAGCTGTGCGAACATCCTATATTATAGCACGTACAAAAAATCGGGTTTCCCAGATAGCGACATAAATTTCGAAGATGCACACGTCTACGGCTTTACTGGAGAGGGGGTTCAGTTAGGCTTCCTGTCATACTCGGGGATGGGGCTCTATCTGTCACTCAAATGATAGACTTTAAAGTGCTGGATCACGACTCCGCGCACAATGTGCTGGTGGGAAGGCCTTGGTTGCGAGCGTTCAGGGTGATAACCTCAATACACCACTTGATGATAAAGTTCCCAACACTTAACGGAGTGGGAAGTCTGAGAGGATCGCAATACGAGTCACGCGACTGCTATCACAAGGTTGTTAAAGAATTTCACAGGAGAAGGTATGAGGGAAAAGGTCTTCCATTTGAGGATGCAGAGGACATTCAGACAAAACCAAGTGGAGAGGTTTATGCCCATTATTTTGTGGAAGGTCCAGAGGAATAAGGAACTCATGCTACCGAGAGCCCTGTTTTGACGATGGGGAATGTTTCGAGGATTCGTAGTGTGGAAGAAGTTGTGGTGAACCATATAAAGAGGATCATGAAATAGGAGGTTAATGGAGAAAAGTTGGAAGGAAGAAGTGAGATTTTACAAAGTCTTGAAAGTAGCCTCAAGGTGGATGCTCCTCAAAATGAGGACGCGCCCTTGAAGAGTGAAAATGAAATTGAGGTTGATGCTCCTCGAAACGAGGACACACCCTCCACACCTGCATTGCACAAAGCCATGCCTTGTTCTGAGGTAGATGCTCCCACTCATGGGGACGCACCCTCGGATGCAAAAATGGAGGTCGAGGACCCTCGAGACTTTGATTTTGATCTGGATCCCAGAATCCCTATGCCTGCCGAGAAAATGGGGCCGGCCGAAGACACAATATTCATTCCGGTTGACAAGGATGACCCAAGCAAGGTTTTGAAGGTGGGATCTCAGTTAAGTGATGAAATGAGGGAAAGACTTGCCCGTTTTTTGGTTAAAAATCTCGATATCTTCGCATGGAGTCATTCAGACATGGTGGGAATCGACCCAGGGGTAATGTGTCATCGGTTGAACATCTTCTCTAATTGCATGGGCATACAACAAAAGCGTCGCCCGGTGAGTGGGAAAAGGGCGATAGCATTGAAGGAAGAAGTGGACCGACTGTTGGAAGTGGGGTTGATCAAAGAATCTTACTACCCCGAGTGGCTCGCGAATCCGGTGCTTGTGAAAAAGCCGAATGGGAAGTGGAGAACATGTGTATATTTTACAGATTTAAATAAGGCTTGCCCGAAGGACAGCTTTCCGCTCCCACGAATTGATCAGCTGGTTGACGCGACGGCAGGGCATGCCTTGTTAAGCTTTATGGATGCATACTCCGGTTACAACCAAATTCCCATGTATGGTCCTGATCAGGAGCATACATCTTTCATTACTGATAGAGGACTATACTACTACGTAGGGATGCCATTTGGATTGATCAATGCAGGCGCGACCTACCAAAGATTGGTGAACATGATGTTCAAGAATCAGATTGGTAGAACTATGGAGGTATATGTGGATGATATGTTAGTAAAATCCAAGGAGGCAAATGATCATGTCAAGCACTTGATGGAAATGTTCAACATTCTAAGGAGCTTTTGCATGAGGTTGAATCTGCAGAAGTGTGTGTTCGGAGTAGAGTCAGGCAAGTTTCTGGGGTTCATCGTCAATCACAAAGGAATTGAAGCTAACCCTGCAAAGATTAAAGTACTGCTGAATATGAAATTTCCCACCAATATGAAGCTGGTGCAAAGTCTAACTGGGAGGATCGCTGCGTTGAACAGATTTGTTTCTAAATCATCTGACAGGTGCAAAGAATTCTTTAAGGCGATCAAAGTGGCGGGGAAGGACTTTGTATGGACAGCAGAATGTGAGGAAGCTTTTAGGAAAATCAAGGAAAAACTGGGGAACCCTTCTATGTTGTCAAAACCATTAGATGGAGAATCCCTAATCCTATACCTTACAGTTTTTGAGTATTCACTTAGCATTGTGCTAGCAAGGAATGAAGACGCGCAACAGTCACCGGTATATTATGTGAGCAAATGATTGCACGATGCTGAAACTCGCAATACGATTATGGAGAAGCTGGTTTATGCCTTGATCCTTGCATCGAGGAAGCTACGTCCATACTTTCAGGCCCATAGAATTGAAGTTCGTACAGCGTATCCTCTGCGGTAGGTCCTTCACAATCCAGAATCATCAGGGAGAATGTTGAAATGGGTTGTGGAGTTGGGACAGTTTGACTTGGAATACATGCCCCGTATGATAATTAAGGGACAAGCCTTAGCCGATTTCTTGTTGGAATTTGATCCTGCGGTTGATGATAAGGCTTTGGTAGCACTGCATCCCCCTCATACTGAGGAATCTTTAGAAGAGTTTCCACATCCCTGTTGGATCTTGCATGTGGATGGGGCGGTTAACAATGGAGGAGCAGGTGCGGGTATAGTACTCGTGTCTCCGAAAGGCCATCATCTGATGAGTGCAATCCACTTCAAATTTTATGCAACGAATAATGATGCGGAATATGAGGCATTGATCAATGGTCAGAAGATCGCTTTGGAAATGGGAGTGTGGAACCTAATTGCAAAGAGCGACTCGGAGTTGGTGGTGAATTAGGTGAATGGGGGGTTTCAAGCTCGAGGACCGCAGACGAAATTATACTTAAGGTGCACGCAGCGCCTGATTGGAAGGTTCAAAGAGATTAGGCCGGAATGCGTACCGTGGGAAAAGAATAGCAATGCGGATGCCCTGGTAAAAATGGGATCCCAGGAGGAGGTTGTGTTGTTGGGATCTATACCCTTAGAAATCCAGAAAATTCCTAGTATCCTAGAAGTAGAGGCGATGCAAATAGATAAGGCTCCCAAGGAAACATGGATGATGCCCATTCTTGCCTACATTCACAAGGGAGCACTCCCCGAGGATAAGTTCAAGGCCCTTCGACTCCGCTACCAGGCTGCAAGGTATGTGGTATACGATGAAGTTCTGTATAAGAGAGGCTTTAATCAACCGCTGCTCAGATGTGTCGATGAAGAAGAAGGAAATTATATCCTAAGGGAGGTGCATGAAGGAATTTGTGGTAATCACTCGGGGGGTAACTTGTTGGCGATGAAAGTTTTACGCCAAGGATACTATTGGCCTACTATGAAGGAGGATGTCGCGAATTTCGTCAGAGCCTGCGATCGCTGCCAATACTTTGCAAACTACTCATCCATGCCAGCGATGTTCTTGACGCCTATGGTGAGCCCCTGGCCATTTTCCATGTGGGGAATAGATTTTATTGGAGAATTTCCCAAGGCTAAAGAGGATGTCAAGTATGCAGTGGTCGCGGTTGATTACTTTACTAGGTGGGTAGAGGCTATGCCGTTGGCGACTATCACCGCAAAGAAAATTAGAGACTTTATTTTCAACTCCATTGTGTGCAGATTTGGAATCCCTTACAAACTTGTATCTGACAACAGAAAGCAGTTTGACAGCAAGGATTTGTGACAGCTATGTGAGGATCTGAAAATTAAGAAGGAGTTTGCAGCGGTCTATCATCCTCAAAGCAATGGGCAGACAGAAGCCGTAAATAAAATAATAAAGCATACACTCAAGACCAAACTGGAAGAGTGCAAAGGGAATTAGCCTGAAGAACTCCCAAAAGTGATGTGGTCCTACAACACTACTCCACGATCTACTACGGGAGAAACTCCGTTTATGCTGACTTACGGCTATGAAGCTATGGTCCCTGTGAAAGTTGGTTCAGGGTCACTTCGTAGAGATCGTTACACGGAGGAAGATGCAGAGGTTAATCAAAGGCTTCATTTGGATCTCTTGGAAGAAATAAGGGAAAATTCCCAGCTGAGGCTTGCGGCATATGAACAGCGTGCTGCAAGGTATTATAATAAGAAGGTAAAGGGACAACTGCTGAAGGTGGGGGATTTGGTGCTTAGGAAGGTGATTCCAAACACAAAGAATCCCCAGCATTGAGTGTTTGGAGCTAATTGGGAAGGGTCGTACAAGATAAAATCAATCTTGTGGAAGGGGACTTATCACCTTGAGGATTTGGAAGGAAAGCTGGTTCCGCGAGTGAAGAACGCGGAATATCTCCGAAAGTATTATCAGTAAGGCGCGACTTTGGCCCCTTATATATCTTTTTTATATTATAGACTTAGGGTTGTGCCCAAATTATAGACTAGAAGCAATAAAATTCCTCCTAGCCTAGGGGGTAGTGCATGTACTACTTACCTTAAAATTAGTTGAAGGATCATTTTTTCGAATAAATTCCCCATAAAGCATAGTAGTCGTGGGACTGTTGCACTTTTTGACACCAGAGCGCATTATTAGTAAAAACTTTGAATAATTCCAAAAGCTGTTTATTTTGTTTGGTTATGTGATGCGTCCTAACCACAGGGCGCACCCTTAGAATTGGTTCTTTGTGCATATTTGTAGAGAATGATTGGTAAGGAAAACACTGAAAAAACCCAAGTAAAAATAATAGTGTCTCGGGTCTAAGGACGCGCCCAAATAACCTTGGTTGATGCTCCTTTAATTTTATACTCCAATTTTGGCACTCCGTAACTGAAAACAAGAACGCGTCCTTATTTAGGACGCGTCCAGCCTGATATGCCGAAAATAAGATGCGGCCTAAACATAAGACGCGCCCTGTGAAAACAGAATGATCAGGTAAATCTAGAATCAGGGTGCGTTTCGCCCAAAGGACGCGTCCAGTCAAAGACTTGTCGAATGAAATTTTTAATACAAAAGGCAAACACATGCTCCTTTTGGTAAGATGCGTGTACATGTTGCGCATGTCGTAGAAAAGATAGAAATGAGGGCGGCATGTTATCATGCTGATGGAACGAACATATCACACAAGAAATTTACAAGATCAAAGTAAGCTAGTATAATGCATGTGGACATGCCCACATGGCTATGGGGATGGAAGCGAATCAATACATAAGGTAGATGCATCCTAAATACTAGGACACCCCCTTTTGGATAATAATATCAAAGCCATCAAAAACAATAGAAGACGCGTCTGAGCTAAAGACGCGCCCTTAGTATGAGAGTGAAATATGCATGTTCTAGGCAGAAAAGCCTTGTAAAAATACAAGAAAATAAAATCCAGTAAACAATAATCATAAGTTTACAATTTGCAAGGCTTAAAAGGGCCTGCACCCTTGAGACAGTTCACATAAAAGTTCATGAGACGTCTCCTAGGCAGGGGGCGCGTCCTGGGGAAGGTGCTGGGGACGCGTCGTCCTCTTCCAAGCCAAGGATAATTCTCTTGCTTTGATGGAATCTGCAGCCCTGATCCTGAAGTCATTTACCCATTTATGGGTATCCTCGTCAAACTTGGAAAAAGTGTATTCTGGGTCATTGGCTATGAACCCAGAACACCACTCCTCGAAACCAGCAGCAAACCCATTTTGATAAACCAATTTTTTCTCTTCCTTCCATCCATGCAACCTGTCATCATTTAGAGTATCCAGATCCAGTTGCATAGTAGAATTCAAGGCTACAACACTCTCCATGGCCTTCTCCACAGAAGTAACATTACCTTTAAGCAACGCCTTCTCGCCCTCAAGACGCGTCCTATCTTCCTGCAGCCGCTTGATCTCAACATCTTTCTCTTGTAAGAGCAAAGTAGTGTTCATTTCCAAAAGTCTGATCTTGTCTTCAGCCTGCCTTTTAGCAATATCAGTGGTAGCAAGACGTGCCCTGAGTCTAGCAGCCATGTTGGCATTTTTCCTTGCATGCATGTGAAGCTCAGTTGCAGCCCTCACCATAGCTTCCTCTCTCTGCTGCTCAGTTCTGAAAGTCCAGCTCCTTACCTCCTCCTTAGTGAAAGTCCCAGATGAGAACGCGCCCAGGTATCTGAGGACGAAGGATTGATCATCCGGAAATATCTTTTGACGCTTGGAGGGCGCGTCCTCCTTAGCAGGAATGTCTAACACTGTAGTATCAATGATTTTTGGTGGAGGGGGAGGAGTGACAACAGGAAAAGGATCTTTAACTTTTGGATCTGGCTTAACAGGAGTTTGCTTATCTTTTTGGTGGCCCCAATGGCAAACCCCTTTGGAAGAGAAGTCATATATGTGACATAAACATGATAATAAGTATTAGTCAAGGGTGCACCAAGATAAGAAGACGCGTCTTGATAGCAAGACGCGCCGAGAGCAGAATGTAAAGACATGTAAATGCATAAATATATGTCAAGTAAAATGATATGTATGAACATATAAAGGAAAAAGTAGATATGGGCTTTGATACATAAAGTATGACAAGTTGATAAGGATACTAAGGTCATATATAGGTCGTCAGGCGCGTCAAAAATTGAGGACGCGCCCAAAAAATTGATAAATCAAAAGGATAAGATGAGTATAAACTTAGACAAGGCCATGACGCGTCCTAAGCATTATGGTAAGTTCATATTTTTAAAGCGAGAGGCTAATTTTGTAGCTTTTGATGCATCCAAAGCTATATGACGCGTCCTCTCTCAAATATACTTACCTTGTTCTAAGTCAAATAGCTTATTGATGTCAATCTCAATCACTTCTGCGGCACTAAGGCCCCTGGCTTTTTCTGAGGTTGTGATAACAGGTTTGCCATTATGAAACTCACGGAATTTGCAGACAGAACCAACCCGGGTGGACAACGCGCCCACTAGTTTGAGGTTGTCCACTGTGATCATATCTTTGAGATTCATCCTGACTGGAATTTTCTTCATCCTCAGCAACTTGCTCTTTACCCTTGCTTGATTCTGATTTGCTTGTGCCAACTTTGAGACTTGGCATTGTCTTCTCCTCATTCCTGGCTTCCATCTTCTCACAGTCAGCTAAAAGAGCAACTGTTCCTCCTTTTCTCTTTCCCTTTTCCAACAGCTCATCCTGCTCCATTTCAAGTTCATAAGTCTTCAAAATTCCATATAATCTTTCAAGTGTGAAGTTCTTATAATCTTGAGAGTTTCTCAAAGAGACAGTCATGGGCTTCCATTCCTTTGGCAGAGACCTAAGAAATTTTAAGTTGGAATCCTTGACTTGGTACACTCTACCATACAGCTTCAATCCATTCAACAGTTTCTGAAACCTGTTGAAGGTATCATTTAATGATTCACCTTCTTCAAAGTGAAAATATTCATACTGTTGAATAAGAAGTTGCATTTTGTTCTCTCTGACCTGCTCAGTACCTTCACAGATGATTTGTACAGTGTCCCAAACTTCCTTTGCAGTTTGGCAATTGATGACATTGTCAAACATATCTTGATCTAAGCCATTAAACAAAATGTTCATGGCTCTCTTATCCTTGCGGATTTCTTCCATGTCTTCAATAGTCCATTCTGCTCTTGGCTTGGGAATAGACTGTCCAACAGCAACTGTTGCAGTAGCAGCTGTGGCTACCTTGTGAGGGATGTGAGGACCATTTTCAATACAGTTGATGTAGCTTTCATCTTGAGAAAGAAGATGTAAATGCATCTTCACTTTCCAGTGATGATAATTATCCTTTTCCAGGACTGGAATCTTTACACCATTATCCTTCCTATTCATGATGGTAACAGGAGAGTTCTTCTGTGCACTCATGATGTTAGCAGAATAGATCTTTAAACTCTTTATATGTTAAGACCTTGCTCTGATACCAATTGTTATTCCCAGTGGACTAACAATGAGATTTACAGAAGGGGGGTTGAATGTAAATCTCAAAACTTTTTCAAGTTTTGAGCAGTTTGTAAGGCTAAGTGTTTGAGTGATCAAATGTGTGTGAATTGCTTGGAGCTGATGTAGACAGATATATATTCAAACACAAATGTAATGAACACAAAGAACTTAAAAACTTTTCTGGTGGATTTGTTGTTCCACCAGAGATGTGTTATTTCAGAAAATCTGTGATTCAAAATTAAATCACAGCTGCTTCCTAGTACAAACTAGATGATTTTCTCTCTTGATATTTCTAAATAGCTCAAGGAAAATTCACATCTAATTACTAGCTACTACTTGGTTTATATATCACCAAGTTTACAAGTGAAGACAAAGATAAAGTACAATAAGAAGATAGTTCTCCACTTGTTTCTATTCCATTTTTATCCAGTATAATATGGAATTATCTGTTGACTTTCCATTTTAAACCAGACTAAAAACGGCTGATTTTTCTGATGTTCCTGAAATAGGCTACCACATCTCTGTCAATCCATGTGCCTCTGTCAGCTTTGTTAACTGTCACTATCAACTGCTATGAGACTGAGCATCCGTTGAAGCTTTCATCCGTTGATGGCTTTATTCGTTGATGCTCTAGCAGTTTAAGCTTTATCCGTTGAAGCACTTATCCGTTGATGGATATTTATCCGTTGAAGCATTAAAGACATCTGTTGAAGCTTTGTTTTTTATCCGTTGAAGGTCTTCAATATCCGTTGACACTTCTTCACTTATACAAAATTACAAGGCATGAAATATTTACAATTAGCCCTCCTATTTTTACATCCATTAGTAGTCAACATGACTGATTATTTCCTAACAACATCTAAGAATTATAGCTTGAAACCAGAGAGTAAAATGTGCTACAATACCAAACTTAATGCTAAGTAAGGCTACTCCTTCAACGGATAGCCAAGATGGTCTTATCCGTTGAGGCTACAAACACTAGATTTCTACTTAAGTGTTTTGCTTAACTTATCATCAAACTAATACACATATTCCTAACAATCTCCCCCTATTTATGTCTACTAGAACTGTAGGCATAAATTTGGGTTTAGCTTGATGATAACAAAACACTTAACAAATATATAAACTGTAACAAAGCAGAAATTCAAAAGTGCTACAAAAGTGTATATGCTGAGATGAAATTGAAGAAATACATTGTTTCCAAGGGTGCTTCTTTAGCCTGAGCAAATTACTTTCTTTTCCTTTGATCCCTGGTTTTCTTTCCTAGCCTCCTGTCATTCTCCTCTATTTGAAGTTGAAGTTGTCTGTAGAATTCAGCTTCATCTTCTTCATTGATATCTAACTTAGATTGCATATCCTTGAGAGTTTCATTACTGGCAATCTTTAGCTGATCTTCAATTCTGAAAAATCTTCTGACTCCTTTGTTGTCTCTGAACTCCATCAACCAATGAGGTGATTTGTGAATTGTAATACCTCTCTCTTGAATGAGTAAAGTTCTAGGCAAGGCATTGGGCTCCCTCCAAGTTTTCCTTATGTTGGCAATCTTATTGAGAATCTCAGTCCTGGCAGTCCTGGTAAAGCCAGAATCCTTTTGTATGGCTGAGTAGACTCTAATCAAGGTAGAGTAGCCTTCATTCAGAATTCTGTGAAGAGGCCATGTTCTTTCCCCAGCTCCTTTGTATTTGAACACTAGTCTTTCTGGTAGCTGTCTGTAGGCAGCTATTCCCCTTACATCCTCCAGCTCATCCAGATAGAGTTCAATGTCTGAAAATTCTTTTATGTCACAGATATGAACATAATCATCTTTAGAGGTTTGAGGTTTAGGCTTAGGCTTCTGTGTGAATTTGATTGAGGCTTTAGGGGGTGTTGATTTGATTCTTCTTTTCTGCTTCTTTGATGGTGTAAAAGAGGTTAGGAAGGTGGGCAATTTGATGGTGTCCCAATCAATTGGTTCCTCCTTAGGAATGATTGGTTCACCATGAATGTTTATGAAGGGGTCAGGCACAATGGGTTCAGGAATAGAGGGTAGTGGTTTGGATATTGATTGGTTTTCTTCAGTCTCATCTACCATCTTTCTCTTTGCATTGACCTTCTTTCTATTCCCTTTCTACCATTCTTCCTTACTTTTTTCCTCCATCTCAGTACCAACCATGTCCCCCATAGCTCTATCTTCACCTTTGTCTTCAATTTCTTTCTGTTCTTCAGCCTGACTTAACTTTAGCTGTTTTTCAAGCTTTGCTTGTGCTCTTTTGTTAGCCTTTAGCTGTTTGGCTTCTTCCTTCAACCTCTTGGTTTCTTCCCTCTTGGCTATTGAGAATTTGGGATGTCCTTGCATCACATAGATGCTCTTTCCCTCTCTAAAGATAACAGCCATGTTCCTCCTTACAGCCTCATCCATGTTCTCTTTGAGCTTTATGATACTTCTACCCAAAAGCTTGTCTTCATCAGGCTTTGGAAGAGGAAAATCCACTCCTTTCATTTGAGCAAGGCTTAGAGGGTTCTTTGTAGAGTCCTTGTTGAAGCTGTTGTTGGGCTTGAGAACCATAGGTTGCAGATCTTTGGAAGAAGTTTCTCCATCCTTATGCCTCCCTACTGGCTTGAGTTCCATAATAATTGATTCCACTTTTGTGCTATGCTTCACAGATTGTGATTGAGAAGTTGTAGAACCAAATATTAGTTGCATCTTTTCATCAATTTTCTTCCTTTGCACTTTGACTTGCAATTCAGCTGCTGCTATCTGGATTAGATCAATTCCATCTAGCTTTCCTTTGACTTGAATTGGTGGAGAAGTTGTGATGACAGGAACTAGCACTTGAGAAATCTGAACTGTTGTAGATGGCTCTCCTTCCCCTTCCCCTTTATTCTCCCCCTTTTTGTTATCATCAAGGGTAGGGGTCAAGCCTTGTGCTTTTGCCAGCTGCAGGAGTAGATTTGTTTGAGTTTGTTGATTCTGAAGAATGGTGACCATAGAGTCTTCAATGATTTGAACCCTATATTCCAATCTGGCCAGCCTCTTGTCAGCATCAGATGCTTTCCTCAGTCTCCCCAACAAATCTTGCATAGTACCATAGGGTATAACTGAATCCAATTTCTCAGCATTGTAGGATTTCAGATCAGCAATATCCTGCTTGAGCTCATCCACACTTAGATTTTGCTGGTAATGCTGCAACTGCAAGAGATGCAGAGATTCCAGATGAGCTTGAAGAATTGCCTTGGTACCAGCATCTTGAGTCTCCTGAAAGGCCTTCTGAATTGTCATGACTTGTCTGACCAAAGTGACACCAAATTCTCCTGGTGTTGGTGATTTGGCCAGTGCCCATTCAGGAAGAGCAGGAGCAGAACTTGGGCCTTCTACTCCCCCTAAGTTCATGCTCTCATTCAAAGAATTAGAGTCATCATCATTAGAATTTACTCCAAATTCTTCAGATGGCTCACCAGCTTGAGAAGGCAGCCTGTTGACAATAGCTTTATCTCTGAGAAGAGATTCTGAAGTGTGTACAATGTGTAGTGTCTGTTCTGCCTCCACATTGCCCTAAGCAGCCAAAAATTGAAAGGCTGAAACAGGGTGAGTAAAAGTGTCAGCATCCAAGGAAATGTTATCAATGACAGCTTTGTAATGTTGTTGAAATTGTCTTTCCTTATCTGCATCATCCACTTTCATTAACTCACTAGCAATGGCTGGATCCACCCTTATAGCTTCTATACCTGCCTTTCTCTCAATTTCTCTCTGTTCTTGCATCAGGGGCTCCCCCTGGCTCACACACACCCTCACACCCTCACCTTCACCTTCTAAGGTGGCACTCCTCTCACTTACTTTTGCCATGCTGGAAGAAATAGCATGTATTTGGTGACTCTCAACCTCTCCTTTTGCCTGGGAGCAACCCAGCCTCTCACTCAAAAAATCACTCCCTTCCCTCAAACCTAAAAGTGATTGTACAGTTGCCATGTCCTCTACAGTTGGAATTGTTTCTGTTAAGTGTGTAGAGGCCATCAACGGATAGGGAGTATCCGTTGAAGTAGAAACTGATGGTATCAACGGATAATTGCTGTTAAGCTTATCCGTTGAAGAACAACCACTTGTCAACGGATGAGAGATATCCGTTGAAGAAGGAAAAGATGTATATATAGAAAGTGACATAATTGTTGAATCTGTGTGGATTGATTTTAAGTGTGGTGACACAGATTCTGTAACTACATCGGAAAGAATTGGCTGATGATCCAACAAATCATCTAAAAGATGATGATCACCAGGTTTTGAGTGGGGCTCCTCCCTGAGTTTTAATGAGGGAGAATCAGGAATTGATGTGAATATCATATCCACATCCAGAGAAGGTGTTGGAGAGTTTGATGAATGGTGTGTTTCTATATTGAGAGAATGGGGCTGTGATTCCACATTTGCTGGAATCACATCAAGCTGAATTTGAGAAGGCACAGATATAGGTGGATGTATCTGTGCTATGTGTGTCCCTTGTGTGGAAACTAGGGTCTTGGCCTTCTTCTTCCTTGAAAAGGCTTTAAATGGTGAATGTGTGGCTTCAGTGTCCCTCCCTCTTTTGTTCTGTGTCCCTGGTTGGGGACTATTTTCAATAGTTACATCCTTTTGGGAGGATGCAACTAGGGATGTGCTGGACTCCTTTTGAACCACCACAGTCTTTTGAGAGACTGTGGCTTGGCTGGTTTGGGTACCACTCACCTCTCCCACCTTATCCTGGGGGGCTTTTTGATGTTCACCCCTCCCCTCACCACTCACACCCTGTTCACTCCCTTTAGGGTTTATGGTAGTTGTTACAACTGTTGTCTTTTGAGAAACAACAGAGGTAGGTTTCTTTGACTTGACTTTGGAAACTTTAGATTTGGTGGCTTTGGTAGGAGCCTGTTTGGACAAAGACACAGGTTCCATAGCCACACTAGAAGGCAAAGAAACATTGGGGTTGGAAATAGTAGGAGTTATAGAAACATTTACCTCACTTACCTGTGGTGCATTCATGATTGGCAAGTATACCAATGGCACCTGGCTGTTGAGGTTCATTCTCAAAAGGTCTGCAAGGACCCTTTTCTCTTGTGCCCAGCATTTGAGTTTATTATTCTCATTGGATATAACCAAACCTTCAGCAACATGGTTAGCCAATAACATAAAGAATCTAGCAAAGTAGATGTTATGTGGTCTATTAGCTTTGTTGCCTAATCTGGAACCTAATTCTAGCATAACACAGTTGCTAAAATTAAAGTACCTATCAGAAACTAGCATATAGAGCATATTAACAAGAGATGAAGTGATAGCATCAAAATTGCTAATCTTCCCAGAGAAAACCTTAATAAAGGCATCTCCAAGAAAACTCCATTCTTTCCTAAGGCCTTTCCTTCTAATACTACCTAAACTAGCAGAATCAAAAGCATAGCCTATGGAATCTAGCATTGCAGAGACATCTTTATCAGTATGTGGTGTCATGGCATTATTCTCAGGCAACTTAAAGCAAGATTGTATATCATCACAATTAATGCAATAGTCCTTACCTTTGAGAGAGAAGGCAATAGTCATCTGTGGAGTTGAACTCTGCAGTTGTCCAAATTTCCTCAATCACTTCACAGTAGATGGTTGGGGCTTCCAGCATTGCATAGCTCAGTTTGCAGTTCTTGATGAAGTCCATCATCTTGTGATAATCAGAATGGGCTTCATTCTTTTCAACCAAGACTATGAAATTATTCTTTTCATAAACAAATCTTGTTTGAGACATAATTTTGACTACTGGTGCCATTGTTGTGAGTAGAGATTGCAGAGAAAAACTTGAGAATTGAGAGAGAAAGAGAATGATAATTGCAAGAAAGCGTAAAGTGAAAATAAGAATTCAATTGGGCTTTTATACTTTCTTGAATTAAAACATAAATAAAATAATTAAATGATACTTTTAAGTAAGTGACAGCCGTTCAGGAATAAATAAAACTGTAGAAATTCTGAAAACTACCGTAAATACAAATACATACAACACTGTATATCTGTATCAATGTTTGAGTAAAAGAATCAACGGTTGTGACTCACTGACGTGACACATCAACGGATAAGGTAAATAGTTATCCGTTGATGAACAACACCATTTTATCCGTTGAAGGATAAAATTACCAGAAATGTATTTGTCTTTCAACGGATGACGAATATCCGTTGATAGAACAATTTTGGCTTTCAACGGATAGGGAATATCCGTTGACAGGATAAGTCTTGATTAAAGCCAACTTTGTTCTTGCAGCAAATTCATTTCAGGCTACAAGACAGATTACATAGATGACATAGATTATGAATAGTTAAGCATACCTAACTCACTTACTAATCTTGTGAATGTTGATTCATCAAGTGGCTTGGTAAATATGTCTGCAATCTGCTTTTCACTTGGAACAAAATGAAGTTCCACTGTACCTTTCATCACATGTTCCCTAATGAAGTGGTACTTGATATCAATGTGCTTGGTTCTTGAGTGCTGCACTGGATTTTCAGTAATGGCAATGGCACTTGTGTTGTCACAAAATATTGGAATTTTGTCAACAGTTATACCATAGTCAAATAACTGGTTCCTCATCCATAGTATTTGTGCACAGCAACTACCAGCTGCAATGTACTCAGCTTCAGCTGTTGATGTGGAAACAGAATTCTGCTTCTTGCTGAACCATGATACAAGCTTGTTCCCTAGAAATTGACAGGTGCCTTTTGTGCTTTTCCTGTCTATTTTGCAACCTGCATAATCTGCATCTGAGTAGTCAATTAGATCAAAACCAGACTCTCTAGGGTACCAAATTCCTAGATTTGGAGTCCCCTTGAGATATCTGAAAATTCTTTTAATAGCCACTAAGTGAGATTCTTTAGGGTCAGCTTGAAATCTAGCACAGAGACAAGTAGAAAACATAATATCAGGTCTACTAGCAGTTAAATATAAAAGTGAGCCAACCATGCCTCTATAACTTGTAATATCCACAGACTTTTCAGCCTTGTTTAATTCAAGCTTAGTGGCAGTGGCCATGGGAGTTTTTGCAGGTGAACAATCCATTAAGTCAAACTTCTTTAAAAGATCATAAATATATTTAGTTTGACTAATGAAAATTCCACCACTAACTTGTTTAACTTGTAAACCAAGAAAGTAAGCTAGCTCTCCCATCATGCTCATTTCATATTTACTTTGCATTAATTTAGCAAACTTTTTACAAAGTTTATCATCTGTAGATCCAAATATAATATCATCTACATAAATTTGTACAAGTATCTTAGAGCCATTAACATTTCTAAAGAAGAGAATTTTGTCAACAGTACCTCTTGTGAAGTGATTATCTAGAAGGAACTTTGACAAAGTCTCATACCAGGCTCTAGGTGCTTGCTTTAGTCCATAGAGTGCTTTCAACAGATAATACACATGGTCTGGAAAATTTGGATCTTCAAAACCTGGAGGTTGGCTTACATAAACTTCTTCTTCCAATTCTCCATTTAGAAATGCACTCTTGACATCCATCTGATAGACTTTGAAATTGGCATTAGCTGCATAGGCTAGAAAGATTTTGATGGCTTCAAGTCTGGCAACTGGAGCAAATGTTTCATCAAAATCTATTCCCTCTTGTTGAGAATAGTCTTTGGCAACCAATCTGGCTTTATTCCTTATGACAATGCCATTTTCATCCATCTTATTTCTGAATACCCATTTTGTGTCAATAGAGCTCTTGTTCTTTGACTTGGGTACCAGCTTCCATACTTTGTTCCTCTCAAATTGGTTTAGCTCCTCTTGCATTGCTAAAATCCAATCTGGATCCAAAAGAGCTTCTTCCACTCGCTTAGGTTCCTCCTGTGATAGAAAGCTACTATACAGACATTCATCTTGAGTAGCCCTTCTAGTTTGTACTTTTGATGTAGCATCACCAATGATCAGTTCAAAAGGGTGATTCTTGGTCCATTTCCTTTGAGGTGGTAGATTAACCCTTGATGAGGTTGCCTCAGTATTGTCATGATGTGAGATAGAATGTTGATTTGTTGAAACTCCCCCTGAGTTGCTGATCCTTTGAAAGGAATTGGGAGTTCTATCAACTGATGAGGTGAATTGATTATCCGTTGACAGACTGTGATCAACAGATGCTTCGTTATGAACTTCAACGGATGATGCACCTTGTCTTTCAACGGATGCTGCATTGCTTCTTTCAACGGAAGCTGAATTATGACTTTCAACGGATGCAGCATTCTGTGCATTATCCAAAGGCAGACTCTGGTTTCTTCTTGAGATGCCTTCTTCATCATTCTCATCTTCACTATCATCACAATATATCTCAATATTGTCAAATTTGAGTCCTTCATGATGTCCCTCATCTGTTAGTCCATCAATCTTTTTATCATCAAACACAACATGTACAGATTCCATGACAATGTTGGTTCTTAGATTGTAGACCCTATATGATTTTCCAGCAGAATAACCAACAAATATTCCTTCATCAGCCTTTGCATCAAACTTTCCTTTGTGATCAGATTGATTCCTTAAGATGTAGCATTTGCAACCAAAGACATGTAGAAAGTTTAAAGTTGGTTTTCTTCTCTTGAATAATTGATAGGGAGTCATGCATTTTGCTTGATTGATTAGAGAAATATTCTGAGTGTAACATGCACAGTTAACAGCCTCAGCCCAAAAATAAGTTGGGAGTTTTGACTCCTCAAGCATTGTCCTTGCAGCTTCAATTAGTGATCTGTTCTTCCTTTCCACCACACCATTTTGTTGTGGAGTTCTTGGAGCTGAGAACTCATGCATGATCCCATTTTATTCACAAAACATCTTCATGGTTGAATTCTTGAACTCAGTTCCATTGTCACTCCTAATATTCCTTACTTTGAAATCAGGATGATTGTTGACTTGCTTGATATGATTGATGATGATTTCACTAGCTTCATCCTTTGATCCAAGAAAATAAACCCATGAAAACTTTGAGAAATCATCTACAATCACTAGGCAGTATCTTTTCCTTGAAATTGACAATACATTGACTGGTCCAAAAAGATCCATGTGTAGAAGTTGCAGTGGTTCATCAATTGCAGATTCAAGCTTCTTACTGAATGATACTTTCTTTTGCTTTCCTTTCTGACAAGCATCACACAGTCCATCCCTTGTGAATTCCACTAGAGGCATTCCTCTAACTAAGTCCTTTTTGACTAGATCATTCATTGTCTTGAAATTCAAATGGGACAGCTTCTTGTGCCATAGCCAACTTTCAACTGGACTTGCTTTGCTGAGAAGACAAGTAATGGATTCTACATCTGTAGAGTTGAAATCAGCTTAAGTACACATTCCCTTTTCTAACTCCAGTTAGAACCACTTTATTGTCCTTTTTACTTGTGACAATACAGGCTTCAGAATTGAAGGAAACAGTATTCCCTCTGTCACATAGTTGACCGATGCTCAATAAATTGTGTTTGAGACCATCAACCAATGCAACTTCATCAATGATGACATTTTCTCTTGAAATCAAGCCATATCCCATAGTGAATCATTTGATGTCATCTCCAAAGGTTATGCTAGGGCCAGCTCTCTCCTTAAACTCTGTAAGCAGGGTGAATTCTCCTGTCATGTGTCTTGAACAACCACTGTCCAAGTACCATAGATTCCTTCTTTGTCCCTGCACACAACAAAATCAATCAAGTTGATCTTGGTACCCAAGTTTCCTTGGGTCCACCCTTGTTAGTCTTTTTCCTAGACTTCATTCCTCCTGCATCTTTTGACTTAGGTAACTTTGGGTCAACCTTGGTCTCAGATGTGGTTGGTTGAAGTGTAGGGTTAGTCACAGAATCATTTAACACATTTGATTGAATTTGATAAGGCATATGTTGTGCAAGCATGTTATTCCACATAGGCATATTGTATGGCATTTGAGGCATACTAAATGCAGTAAAATAAGGATTGTTAATGTATGGCATGTTTGCAAAATGTGCATGGGGATTCTGGTGAGACATAACAGGCATAACATGCAGAGATGACATAGACATGTTAGGTATGGAGGGATTTGAAGGCATGGGAGCATTTTTAACAGATTTGCAATTATCAGATAGGTGATTAACACTTTTACAATGCACACAGCTTTTTCTAGGAGCATACCTATCAGGTGTGTAATTGTTGTGTTTATTAATCCCTACCTTCCCATTTCTTTTAGATTTTCTTTTAGTTTCCATCTTATCCTCAACCAACTTAAGTCGATCTTTTAGCTGATCTAAAGTCATATGTCCTATATTCACCTTACTAACATCTCTGGATGTGCTAGCTCCTTCTTTGACAAAGTTCTTGAGAGTTGAATCATTCTTTTTATTTAGATTTTTATTTTTAAAAGAACTTGCCTGTTTTAATTGATGAGCCTTCAACGGATGCTCCTTTTCTTCCTTCAACGGATAACTTTCATCATCCGTTGATTCCACATCCGTTGACAATCCATCAATTAATTCTAACTTCTTTTTGTTTTTCTTCCAGGCATCCTCACAGAATGATTCAATTCCCTGGACCTTTGCAATCTGAACACTGACATCCCTAGATGTTTTCCAGGCCTTGATTACCTCTTGCCCACTTTCTAACTGTTTAGAAAGAATTTCCACTTTCTTAACAGCTTCTGCTAGTTCACTCTCAACAGTCAGGCATTTAAGTTTTATCTTTTCAAGCTCAATTACCTGATCCTCTAACACAGCATTCCTATCACTTAAAAACACATTATTCTCCTTGATCCTAGTGTTTTCTTTTGCTAGAGATTTAAGGGAAACACGCAAATGATATAATTTATTGGTCATATCATTTATGGCTTCATTGCATTCATGTTTAGAGAGCTGAGAGAGATCAGTAGTAATTACCTGGTTGCTTGATGAACTAGTTTCATTTTCATCAGAATTAGCCATCAGGGCTAGGTTGACATATTCCACATCATCATCTTCGTTTGCCCCATCTGCTGCCCAATCATCTTGAGTGAGAAATGCTCTTTCCTTTTGTTTGAGCAAATCAAAATACTTCTTTTTGTAATCAACTTGCTCAAATTTCTTTTTCTCAGAATTTGGCTTCCTACACTCACTTGCAAAGTGTCCACTAATGCCACAGTTGTAACATTTGAACTTTGATTTGTCCACCATGTTTTTGTTTGGCTTAGTGAACTTTGTGTTTTTTCTGAACTTCATCTTTGCAAACCTCCTGGACAGAAAGGCCAAATGTTCTTCAATATCATCAGATTCATCCTGACTGGAATTGTCTTCATCCTCAGTAACTTGCTCTTTACCCTTGCTTGATTCTGATTTGCTTGTGCCAACTTTGAGACTTGGCATTGTCTTCTCCTCATTCCTGACTTCCATCTTCTCACAGTCAGCTACAAGAGCAACTGTTCCTCCTTTTCTCTTTCCCTTTTCCAACAGCTCATCCTGCTCCATTTCAAGTTCATAAGTCTTCAAAATTCCATATAATCTTTCAAGTGTGAAGTTCTTATAATCTTGAGAGTTTCTCAAAGAGACAGTCATGGGCTTCCATTCCTTTGGCAGAGACCTAAGAAATTTTAAGTTGGAATCCTTGACTTGGTACACTCTACCATACAGCTTCAATCTATTCAACAGTTTCTGAAACCTGTTGAAGGTATCATTTAATGATTCACCTTCTTCAAAGTGAAAATATTCATACTGTTGAATAAGAAGCTGTATTTTGTTCTCTCTGACCTGCTCAGTACCTTCACAGATGATTTGTACAGTGTCCCAAACTTCCTTTGCAGTTTGGCAATTGATGACATTGTCAAACATATCTTGATCTAAGCCATTAAACAAAATGTTCATGGCTCTCTTATCCTTGCGGATTTCTTCCATGTCTTCAATAGTCCATTCTGCTCTTGGCTTGGGAATAGACTGTCCAACAGCAACTGTTGCAGTAGCAGCTGTGGCTACCTTGTGAGGGATGTAAGGACCATTTTCAATACAGTTGATGTAGCTTTCATCTTGAGAAAGAAGATGTAAATGCATCTTCACTTTCCAGTGATGATAATTATCCTTTTCCAGGACTGGAATCTTTACACCAATATCCTTCCTATTCATGATGGTAACAGGAGAGTTCTTCTGTGCACTCATGATGTTAGCAGAATAGATCTTTAAACTCTTTATATGTTAAGAGCTTGCTCTGATACCAATTGTTATTCACAGTGGACTAACAATGAGATTTACAGAAGGGGGGTTGAATATAAATCTCAAAACTTTTTCAAGTTTTGAGCAGTTTGTAAGGCTAAGTGTTTGAGTGATCAAATATGTGTGAATTGCTTGGAGCTGATGCAGACAGATATATATTCAAACACAAATGTAATGAACACAAAGAACTTAAAAACTTTTCTGGTGGATTTGTTGTTCCACCAGAGATGTGTTATTTCAGAAAATCTGTGATTCAAAATTAAATCACAGCTGCTTCCTAGTACAAACTAGATGATTTTCTCTCTTGATATTTCTAAACAGCTCAAGGAAAATTCACATCTAATTACTAGCTACTACTTGGTTTATATATCACCAAGTTTACAAGTGAAGACAAAGATAAAGTACAATAAGAAGATAGTTCTCCACTTGTTTCTATTCCATTTTTATCCAGTGTAATATGGAATTATCTGTTGACTTTCCATTTTGAACCAGACTAAAAACGGCTGCTTTTTCTACTGTTCCTGAAATAGGCTACCACATCTCTGTCAATCTATGTGCCTCTGTCAGCTTTGTTAACTGTCACTATCAACTGCTATGAGACTGAGCATCCGTTGAAGCTTTCATCCGTTGATGGCTTTATCCGTTGATGCTCTAGCAGTTGAAACTTTATCCGTTGAAGCACTTATCCGTTGATGGATATTTATCCGTTGAAGCATTAGAGACATCTGTTGAAGCTTTGTTTCTTATCCGTTGAAGGTCTTCAATATCCGTTGACACTTCTTCACTTATACAAAATTACAAGGCATGAAATATTTACAATTAGCCCTCCTATTTGTACATCCATTAGTAGTCAACATGACTGATTATTTCCTAACAACATCTAAGAATTACAGCTTGAAACCAGAGAGTAAAATGTGCTACAATACCAAACTTAATGCTAAGTAAGGCTACTCCTTTAACGGATAGCCAAGATGGTCTTATCCGTTGAGGCTACAAACACTAGATTTCTACTTAAGTGTTTTGCTTAACTTATCATCAAACTAATACACATATTCCTAACAGCCTTTTTATTCTCTCTTCTTCTTTTTTCCTTTTAGTTCTCTTTGAGTTCTTTTGTCTAGGAGGAAAGAAAAGAAAAGTAAGTAATACGACGATGTGTGAAAAAAGAAAGAGGACGCGTCTTGACAATGAGACGCGTCCAAGCGTTAAAACTTACTTGGCTCAAGGTTAAAATGGACACGGGCTCTTTTTATATAAAAAATATAGAAGAATGGCTCCTTCCAGTCTCGTTCGTGGCTAATCTTTCCCTCGTTGAATCCTTTATTATTTAGCCATTTGTTGACCACAAGGAAATGATAGCCTGTGATGGATTTTCCGATAATAAAGAAGAAGTTGAATTCCTTCATGGAGGGCGCGCCCAATCCAAGATTATGGCACATCATATACAAAGTCCAAGCTAGCTTGTAGGAGTTAGGTAATAGTTGTATAGGGGCTACGTCATACCATCTCAGAATCTTCTTGATGAACGGGTGTAAGGGCGCGCCCGTGCCTAGAGAAATCAGTTTTGGTGTAAGCACCATTCTGGGGATCCTTTGATTTCCAATGTTGAAGATGTGTGGCCTTATTGTTTGAAAAGGGCGTGCCCAAATTCCCTCTATGTCATAATACTTCATGTACCAATGGATCTCCAAGTCAGTCACAGTGGAGTCAAGAGCTACGCAAGCTAGCTTGTTCTCACTTTTTCTCCGAGCATTTTTTCTGATTCTGTGTGGTGATCAACTTCTGTCCAATCAAAATCCACTCCAACATCCGAAGGTTCCCAATATTCTAAGGGGGATCGGATTTCTGAGGGGACATAGGATATTTTCAGGGTTAGGAACCCTCTTTTCAAACTCACTCATGATAAGTGGTGATGCGTCCTGAGCCAGTGACGCACCCTGCGATGTGGACGCGTCGTCTTCAGAGACAATTACACAAGAAGGTGGATGAGTAGAAGTAGGAATAACTTCATCGTCGGTCCAATCCTTTATGGCTGAGCTAGTCTTGACTAGAGAAGTCCTCTTGTATTTTAGTCTTTTACTCCTTGTACTTAAAGGAATGTGGTCCATGGACTCGTCACTTGAGCTTGACGTGATGGAATTTTTGGATTTAAGCTCCTTGAAAACTTGTGATTCCGCTTCG
Source organism: Apium graveolens (assembly GCF_009905375.1). NCBI lineage: Eukaryota > Viridiplantae > Streptophyta > Magnoliopsida > Apiales > Apiaceae > Apium > Apium graveolens. The sequence goes on from NC_133649.1 coordinate 193,687,768, forward strand.
AGAAATGAAGTGGTCCTATGAAAGTCAGATGGCTGGGGATCGAAAGAAAGTGGTGGAGGGGAATAGACCCCTATGCGTTTGTTGAGGACCTTGAATGGGTGGAATGGAGAAGATGAAGACGTGTCCTCCAGCTGAAATAAGAAGGGAAAAAGTTTTTGAGGACGCATCCATATTTTACAGAAGGGAAATAAAAAATAAAGGAAAAGAAGGATTAGCATGAGGACGCGTCCTAGAAAATCTAACGAAGAAAATTTTGTTAATAGGTATGGCATAAGACGCGTCCACGTCTGATGACACGTTTATTTTTTCTATGTTAACAGCTTATGACAGTCAGCTTGAGCGAACAAGAGGACGCGCCCTGTAGGGATGGCGCGTCCACTAGAGCTGAAACACAGTGAAATTTTAATCGATTGGGGGAAATTCATTTAAACCCTAAAAACATTTAATTCAAGATCAAAGAAGCAAAATATGGCATATTTACAGATAGATACACATATGCATACAATAAAAAAAATGAAGAACAGTTCGTGGGTAAGCGGAGTGTACGAACGGTTTTTACCTATTACGAAGGATTTGTTCGATGAAATTAAGAAACAATGAAAGATCCACGTACCTTGTGAGTTGGGGATTCGATTGAGCTGAGAAAATCGAGAAATAAGCGAAGCTACAGCCGGATATTTGAACTTGAAGTTTTTGTCTGGACGATGGTGACGGCGGTTGCTGAGAGAATATAATGATGATATGAATTTCATTGAGGGTATTTATAGGGGATTGGTAATGACGTGTACAAAACAGCTGTCACGCACGGTTAGTTTTTGGGATGTAAGGTTGTGACGCGTCTAGGTTGGAGGGCGCATCCTGATGATTAACGGAAAGGCAATCCAAAATTTTGCTTATGGTTTTAAGTAAAATTCCAATTTTGTTTTCAACTGCAAGTGGAATTTAGGGGGTAGTTGTTATACCCAAAATTTGGTATTGGATCAATACGGGTCAAATGCGGATTAATTAAGGTCAAACTCGGTGTTGTGTTACAAAAGAGATTGAAGACGCGCCCAAATCTGTAGGACGCTTCTACTTTGGTGGAAGTGTTCGTCAAGTGATCCTTTGGCAAGGAAGGTTGAAGACGCGCCCATGTAAGTAGGACGCGCCCACTGTTCGTGGGAATGTTTATTAAGGTTACTTTTGTGGTAAGGAGGTTTGAAAGCATCTGTCTGGTTTAGGACGCGCCCAGGAACAGAAGACGCGTCCACTATGGTGGAAGTATTTAGTAAATGTGGTCCTTTGATAATGAATATAAGAGCACACGCCTAGAGGTTAAGGACGCGTCCTGTCACCGTGGAATGCTGTGAGAGGTATTTATAGATAAAATAATACAGGCTTCATGGAGATCAGGACGCGCCCAATATCTTAGGACGCGTCCAATGTGTGTGTTATGGATTAAAAACTAGGGTATATGATTGCTGTATTTATTACTAAGGAATGTGAGCTTCGAGGCTCGATTTGACTGCTCTTGTGTTTCGTGATTCAATCTGCCTTAACAAGATGCCTACGTGCTTTGCTGATTGCCAAGGATCAAGTCAAAAAATATAGTTCTGATTTGTGGAGTGAGGCCCCTTATATAGATGTTGGGAGTCCTTGAATTGGACTTGGTATAGGAGACTTGGTAGTCAAGTCTCAGAATTAGAATGGACTTTGGAGTCCTAGGAAGTAGGAAGCTGATTCCTTATCCATGAGGTTCCTTGGAGGCCAATCTACAAGGATTTATATCCCCTCCAGGACTCATCTTAATAGCTGTTTTTCTCCCTTATTAATTAATTATGAAATTAATTAATATTCAGGGCTTTGGGCTTTTTTTGTTCCATCAGGCCTGATCTAATCCATCAGGCCTGATCAACGTATTAACCTTTTTGGTCTGAATGTCATACATCTTCTTATTGGGCCTTATAGCCCAATTCATGTATAATCAATGCAATATTAATTACGTAATCAGGATTTATTTACTCCCTATCATTTTCCCCCCAACTTTTGGGAAACAGTGGCTCGGTTTCGCAGAAGTTAAGGTTTCGCAGAAGTTAAGTTTACTTGTTCCCTTACAGGGTATCGTTTTTGCGTAAAGTGTGGAGCGACCTACATATTTACAACGATTTGCTTTCATCCTTATTATTTAGGAATTATCTTAATTTCCCAGAATATCCCCTGAATTCTGGGATTTTTCCTTATTTTTCTGGATTTTTCACTAATTTTTCTGGATTTTTCCCCATTTTTCTGGATTTTTTCCCTCAATTCTGGGATTTTTCCTTAATTTCTTGGCTTAAAATCGATCAGGATTCATACCAAATCGATCAAGAATCCTGGTCGAAATCGACCGGGATCCTAATCGAACTTACTGTGATATTATTATTCTGGTCGACTGAATCTTCGATCAGGATTCCTGATCGATTTCGATCAGGATCCTGATCGAACTAGCTCAGAAGACAACACTTTAATCGATGGAATCTTCGATCAGGATTTATGCAAAATCGATCAGGATTCCTGATCGATTTCGATCAGGATTCCGATCGAACTAGCTCTCAATACACCATTCTAATCGATGGAATCTTCGATCAGGATTTATGCAAAATCGATCAGGGTTCCTAATCGATTTCGATCAGGATTCTGATTGAACTAGCTCTCAATACACCATTCTAATCGATGGAATCTTCGATCAGGATTTATACAAAATTGATCAGGATTCCTAATCGATTTCTATCAGGATTCTAATCGAACTAAGTGGATTTTTACCTTTTAATCGAATAAAAATTTGATTAGGGTTCTTCTCTTTATCGATCAGGACTCTGATCGAACTAAGTGGTTTTTTACCCTTTTAATCGAATAAAAATTCGATCAGGGTTCTTCTCTTTGTCGATCAGGACTCTGATCGAACTAAGTGGCTTTTTACCCTTTTAATCGAATGAAAATTCGATCAGGGTTCTTCTCTTTGTCGATCAGGACTCTGATCGAACTAAGTGGCTTTTTACCCTTTTAATCGAATGAAATTTCGATCAGGATTCCTGCCCTTTGTCGATCAGGACTCTGATCGAATCATTTTTTCAAAATTCTGGTCGATTTTTGACCTTTCAGTTTCCATCCGTGCTTCTAGAATATTCCTGACACTTCTCCATAATGGGCTTTCCTCAAGTTGGGCCTTGCTGCATGGGCCTTAAAATGCCTCGTATTCCGAGCTTTTCGCTTATATAAGAGAAGTGAGAAGTGAGAATCCTCACTTCACTCCTCATTTCTCAACTTTTCTCTCAAAAACTCTCTCAAATTTCTCTCAAGGTTCCTCTCTTAGAAAGGCAATTTCCGGCGACCTCAGCCACCGCAGCTCCACCACCTTCAAGTTTTTCTTGGTTTCAAGCCTTCATCCGAAGAATATCAATGGCGGATCGCGACCTAGCTCGTTTGGGGAAGATGAACACTTCCCAGAGAGGTACAACCATTCAAATCCAATTTTCGTATACTTCCTTAACCGATATGATAAACTCTAGAGGCGATGAATATCCCTCTTTATCTAAATTAGATTCATATAACCATGGTAACATATTTCATGAGTTAGATGGTAGAATCGAGTCCATGAACACCATGTCTAGACTTCCACCTCATCTTAGAATTACCCCAGCCACCCCTGGGGATAGGACATGTAACTGGGAGGGCGATACTCTGTTTATTTATCGAGGAGCCTTGACCGCGGGTCTTAGGTTTCCATTCCATGAGTTTATTCCTCGTTTGCTTGTAGACGTAAAAATCAATCCTTGTCAACTCCCCCCTAACGCATGGAGGAATATTATTTGTTTTATGGTTCTGTGTCTTAGAAATAAATTTCCCCTTTTCGTAGCTATCTTTAGGAAAGTTTTCCAATTTTACAATAGTTCCATGGGTCAACCGGGCTGGGTTTTAATCTGTCAAAGGCCCAAAATTCCCCATATCTTTGATAGTAACTCTATAGTTGAGAACAACCCTAAATGGAGGCATGAGTTTGTTAGGCTGGCCTGGGCCGGGGTGATTGGGCCACACTCTTCCGTAGGCCCTTTTGTAAAGTGTCAGACGGTAGTCCTGGTAGCACCAGGTTAACTGATGAGGAGGAGGTGGCCTATCAAACCCTCATTTCAGATGACGAAAAAACATATACTTGGAGTCTTTTAGAGGAGTTCTCGTTGAAGAAAGTTGGTCTCTCTCAGGCCAGTGATAAGGGTAAACTTACAACTGTGCTGCTATTTCTTTTTTCCTTTTTATTGCAACTTTATTATCTCCTGGAGTTTAATATTCTTTCTTCTTTTTCTTTCAGCTTGTGAGGCCATTAATAATATCAACAGGCCTAAGGAGGGGGAATCGGGCCACCAGAAGAGGGCCAAGCCAAACAGAGATCATAGCGGTAAGCCCGATGCTCCCGCATTCCTTAGGCCTCACGTCCCTGTTGTGGAGCTGGGGGATGATATGGATCCTCCACTTAAGGCACACTCCTTCAGGCCTAACTGGGGCCTTAGGAGAAGTGACACGGTGGTTGGATCCACCAAACATGCTAAGGATTGGTTGTACCACTCCATCACTCCCCATGACTTCACTGACATCGTCACGGGGAGTGACATCGAGACCATCGAGCTTCTGGGTTCTCAGGCCCAAGCTGCGGTAACATACTACTCTTTCTTTTTAAATTCCAACTTTCTTGTTTTCCAATGAACTTGTGTTAACTCATGTTTCTTTGTGCAGAGTAACACCTACTTCTAGGAGGCCCTCCATCAGGCTAGGTCATGGAAGGGTAACTCCGATGAGTTTGAGAAGGAGATGAAGAAATGGGAGGAGAGAGCTAAGGTCCTAGAGAAGAAGCTGGACACGAAGAAGTAGGAGCTATCTAAGGCTCATTCTGAGCTGGTGAAACTTAGGAGTGATAAGGAAAAACTCATTGATGATTACATGGATTCTGATAAATTCAAGAATCTCATGGAGATTTATGATGAGGGACTTTATTCCCTACAGTTTACCCAGGGATGGGATGCGGCTGTGAAGGTGGTTTATGAGAGGCATCAGGGCTTAGTCGACCCTAAGGACTTTATAAGTCCTGAGCAGGCTGAGAGGGAGGACAACATAGATGCCCTCTTCAACTCCCCTCAGCAGGATGATCGCATCTTGGATCCTAGCACTACTTCTCCTCCTACTTCTCCCGCGAAGAATGCTGAAAAGGATGGTGCTGAAAAGGAGCAGGAGAATGAAGGCTCCCACATGGAGGAGTAGTGTTTCTAGTTTATAATGTTATTCATAACTTATTGTTGAACTTTCATTTGTACCCAGAACTTATTACCCTTTGGGGTTAATTTATGTTGATTTCTTCTTCATACCTTTCTCATTTAACTGTCCAGCACTTATTATGCTTTTAACGTTAAATGACCTGAACTACTTAGCCCTTTGTGCAACAAGCACTCCTTATGATAAAAGAATTCTTAAAGTCTTCTTCTTTCAATGATCAAAACATGATCTTTGTTAAAATCACACAAAGTATTATCACAACTTAAATATCCAAAGGTTGAAATAATTTCAAACTCATTAATACGAAGTCTAGTTTTCCAAAACCTTACATAGCATGGGTTCGATCCTTAACAATAATGACTCGACAATGTAAATCCTACTGGAATTAAAATATAAAATCATACGCAAGCAAAGCTTCAAGGTGCTTTTCAACCTACTTGTCGTTTTGACAAGTGAGAATTGTACTCAACTGATTTACACATAGTAAACCTTCAGGTTTTGTGCATGCTAAGTTCTCGGGACTTCAAAACCATCCATAGTCTCTAACTTGTAGGTTCCCCTTCCTTGAACGCTCTTAACCTTGTACGGCCCTTCCCAATTCGGGGCAAGCTTTCCTTTCTGCCCAACGCCAGAGGCTTCCACCTTCCTCAAGACTAAGTCTCCTTGCTTGAAGAACCTTTCCTTAACCCTTAGATTGTAGTAGAATGAAGCCTTTTTCTGATATTCCACTATCTTCATATGTGCTTCATCTCGTACTTCATCAATTAGATCCAGGGTTAATCTTTTCCCTTCCTCATTTTCTTCAACGTTAAAGGCTTGAATCCTAGGAGACGAATGTGACACCTCTACAGGAACAACCGCTTCAGCTCCATATGCCAACATGAAGGGAGTGGCCCTGGTAGTGACTTTACAAGTAGTTCTATAAGCCCATAGTATTGGGAGTATTTCATCCACCCAGTTATTTCTCGACTTCTCGATCCTCTTCTTTAGTCCATCCAAGATTATTCGATTTGCCACTTCCGCTTGCCCATTGGCTTGTAGGTGAGCCATAGAGGTGAATCGTAATTCAATTTCACTCTCCTCGCAATACTTCTTGAATTCCTCATTGTTGAACTGTGTTCCATTGTCAGTGACTAGGATGCGGGGAATTCCATACCGGCACATGATATTTTCTCACAGGAATTGTGCAACCTGCTTAGTTGTGATCTTGGCCAAAGGTTTGGCTTCAATCCACTTAGTAAAATAGTCAATGGCTACAATCAAAAACTTCCTCTATGTCGTGGCCATGGGGAAAGGCCCAAGTATATCCATTCCCCATATAGCAAAGGGGATGGGCGAGTTGATGGAGGTCAGCATCTCGGGGGGTTGTCTAACGACAGATGCATACTTCTGACAGTGGTCACACTTCTTCACATACTCTTTGGCATCAGCCATCATTTCTGGCCAATAGAAGCCTAAACGAGTTATCTTATGAGCTAGCGCTCTGCCCCCCAAGTGTTGCCCACATATGCCTTCATGTACTTCTTAGAGAGCCAAGCGTGCCTCATCGGGCCTGAGACACCTTAAGTAGGGAATCACAAAAGATCTTTTGTACAAAATCCCATCTATCAAATAGTATCTTAGTACTCGAACAGTCAACTTTCGTGCTTCAGTAGCATCGTCTGGCAACCATCCAGTTTGAATATGAGTCTTAATGGGATCTATCCATGATATCCCCAGACCTATAGGAGCTACAAGCTTAACATCAATGCTCCGTGTCTTCAGAACGCGGAAGTATACACTTCATGAACTTTCCTCTATCTCAGATGAAGCAAACTTTGATAATGCATCTGCCTTAGCATTTTCCTCCCTCGGAATGTGCTCAATATGGCATTCATCGAATTGGATCATCACAGCCCTTATTGGGCAGACATACTTAGTCATCGTATCATCCATTGCCTCAAACTCTCCCTTTACCTGGGATATGACCAGCTTCGAGTCTCCACAAACTTTTAAGTTCTTGACTCTAAGCGTTCCTGTTAAGCCAAGACCAGCTATCAGAGCTTCATACTCTGCCTCATTGTTTGTGGTCGGGAAGTCTAACTTTATGGCATACTCAATCAAGAACCCATCAGGGCTTTGTAAAACCAAACCTGCTCCACTTGAATTTGTTTTTGATGCTCCATCAAAATAGAAGACCCAATATTCCTTGTCATTATCATCCTTTTCTTTGTCCCCTTATCAACTTCCTTGTCTTGATGTATGGTATCTTCCTGCCCCCAACTTCTTGGTTGGGTATGGTACATTCCACTATGAAGTCAGCCAATGCATGGGCTTTTATTGCTGTTCGTGGTTTATATTTGATGTCGAATTCTCTCAGCTCTATTGCCCATTTGATCAGTCTCCCACTATCCTTGGGACTATGAATTATATTTCTCAAGGGCTGATTTGCAGAACCTCAATTTGATGAGCCTGAAAATAAGGACGTAACTTTCTTGAAGCCATTACCAAGGCTAAAGCAAACTTCTCAATGGTTGAATAATTCAACTCAGCTCCGTGCAGAATTTTGCTGACATAGTATACGGGTTTCTGGATTTTCAGTTCCTCCTTAACCAACACAGCGCTCACGACATTTTCTGAAATGGCCAAGTACAAGTATAGAACCTCATTCAAAGCTGGCTTGGCCAACAACGGAGCTTGAGCCATATATTCCTTTAACTCTTCGAATGCCTTCTGGCTTTCTTCACTCCATACAAAATCCTTAACCTTCTTTAATGACTTGAAAAATGACAAACACTTATCCCCAGACTTGGAGACGAATCGTCCCAACGCGGCAACTCTTCCAGTGAGCTTTTGAACATCTTTGATAGTTTTTGGTGGCTCCATGTCCAATATTGCCTTTATTTTATCGGGGTTGGCCTCGATCCCTCTCTTAGAGACCATCAATCCCAAAAAAATTCCAGATCCTACTCCGAAGGCAAACTTTGTAGGATTTAACATCATCTTGTGGTACCTCAGGACCTCGAAAGCTTCCCTCAAATGGGTTATATGATCAGTCTTTACTAGACTCTTGACCAACATGTCATCAACATAGACTTCCATAGTCTTGCCAATAAGATTCTTAAAAATTTTATTTACCAACCTTTGATAGGTGACTCCTGCATTCTTGAGACCAAATGCCATAACAAGATAACAATAAACACCAAAGTCAGTGATGAATGATACCTTTGGAATGTCATCCTTGTGCAACTTGATCTAATTGTATCCACTAAATCCATCCATGAAGCTCAGCATCTCATGCCCAGCAGTAGCCTCTATCAAAGTATCAATCCTTGGCAACAGAAAACAGTCCTTAGGGCATGCATCATTTAGATCAGTGAAGTATACACACATCCTCCATTTTCCATTGGCCTTTTTCACCATTACAGGGTTTTCTAACCATTCCGGAAACTGTATCTCCTCAATGAAACCAGCCTCCAAGAGCTTGTCAACCTTTTGTTTTATAGCTTCTTGCCTTTCTGGAGCAAAACTTCTTTTCTTTTGCTTCACTGTCTTCCAATTTGGATCCACATTTAGCTTTTGAGTAATCAGTTCCGGGTCTATGCCTGGCATATCAGCTGTTGACCATGCAAACACATCACTATTTTCTTGCAAAAATTTCACCAACTTCCCTCTAAGGGGCTTCTCGAGTGTGGCTCCAATGAAAGTCACCTTCTCAGGATTCTCGGGGGCTAAAGAAATCGAAACCAAGTCTTCGCTGGCTTTCCTCTTTTCTCATCATTCTCTCGGATATCCAGATCTTCAATAGGAAGAACCTGCCCCCCAACTCCATCTGCCCTCAAAGAGGCCACATAACAATTCCTAGCCATTTTTTGATCTCCTCTTTCTTCTCCAATTCCATTCTGGGTGGGAAACTTCATAACTGAGTGGTAGGATGAAGGGACGGTCTTGAAGGCATGTATCCTTGTCCTTCCCATGATAGCGTTATAAGTTGAACTAGCCTTCACCACCACAAAGTCCAACATCTGTGTTGCTTGCCTTGGTTCCTGACCTATTGTTGTTGGCAACTTGATTATCCCTTCCACGGGGCACTCTACTCCAGCAAATCCATATATCGGCATATCACTCGGGGTTAATTGAGAATCATTATAACCCATCCTTAAAAAGGTGTCGTGGAGCAAGATATCCACTGAAGCACCATTATCTACTAGACCCTCTTCACCGGGTTGTTTCCTATTACTGATGTTATGACCAGCGGGTCGTCATGAGGAAATTTCACACCTCTAGGTCAGAATCATCAAAAGCCAATGTTACTTCCGTCCTGGCCCTCTTCGGAGCTTCTCCAATAATATGCATAACTTCTCAGGCATACGCTTTCCTGGAGTTCTTGGATAATCCAGCAGCAGTTGGTCCTCCAAAAATCGTGTTTATCACAGGCCCTCGAGGTCGCGACCCTCCAAAAATTGCATTTATAACCGGCCCTCTAGGTTGGGGATTTCGCCCCTGATCGTCTTGGTCCCTCCTACGATCTTCAAAGTTCTTTCTTCCATTGTTATTCCTATCCCCTGCTTCTCCAGTGTACTTGTTCAATCTTCCTTTTCGAATGAGGAACTCAATTTCATCTTTCAGCTGTCTACACTCATCGGTGTCATGACCAACATCTTTGTGAAATCTGCAATACTTGCTCTTATCTAGCTTAGCAGGATCGACCTTCAAGGGTTTAGGCCAACGAATATCTCGATCTTTCTCGATTTCCATTAAGATCTGGCTTCTAGGAGCATTTAGCTTAGCGTATTCAGTGAACTTTTGCCCAGGTCCTCCCTTTTTAGGGGTTGAATCAGAGTTTTGCTCAGTTCTAGGATACTTGTCCTTAGCAGTATATTCCAGGTCATTTTTCCGCTTCTTGCCACCAGCGGGCTCATTACTCACCACGGTCTTTCGCATGCTCTCTTCCACCTTGATGTACTTCCCGGCCCTATCTTGGAGCTGCAACATGCTTTCAAGGGGGCGTTTGGCCAAGGACATCTTGAAGAATTCATCCCTAGTTCCCTGTTGCAGTGCTATCATGGCTACCTTGTCATCAAGGTCTGGTACTTTTAAAGCCTCCTTTATAAAACGATTCAGGTATTCTCTCAAGGATTCCCTCGCTCCCTGTATAATGCTCATGAGGGATGCTAAACTTTTCTCATGCACTATCCCGCTAATGAACTGCTTAATAAAAGCCTGACTTAATTCTCTGAAGGACCCGATAGAGTTCAGGGGCAAACGACTATACCATCTTTGAGCCATTCCCGACAGGGTTTGAGGAAAGGCCCGACACTTAATAGCGTCATTCACGGGTTGCAACAACAGTGCATTAGAGAATGTCCTGACATGATTAGCGGGATCTCCCGTGCCATCATAAGCTTTGATAGTGGGCATCTTGAACTTCCTTGAGATATGGGCATTCATTATTTCTTCAGTGAATGGCGGAGTAGGATCATCAGGATCTTCAAGAGGAAGAAGATTGCTTGGATCAGCCCTTGGGAAAATAGTCCTTCTCTGTATTGGACCATCCAGGTCTATGATAGGGGGAGGATTCATCCCCTTGGAGGTAGTGAGGGTCTGGTATTCTGGTGCACCTCCAAGTCGCGCTTCAGCCTTTGAATCTCAGCCTCATGAGCCCTGATCATTTCCTGCACTTCTTGGGAATTCATCCCTTGGGTGCTCCTAGGACGCTGGTTACCATCAGGCATCGGTTCTTTTCCAGCGCGCCTCCTTCTTGGGGCCACTTCATCATCCGAAGATTCGGAGTCTCTCTCAGTATAAGGGTCAGATAATTCTTGATCCTCCGGTATAGGAGCCAAACCACGTATATAGGGGGCGATCGCCCTCGTGCTTAACTCTGCCCAGCATGTCCGCTTCCTCCAACCTCGGGGTAAAGGGACATCCCATATGGGGGATTAGTAGTCACAACAGTTGAATACTCATACCCAATGGGTCGAGAATTCACAGGTGCATGTAGTTATTGAACTTGAGGATTCGTACCTTGAATAGACGAGAGAATCGTCCCTTGTGGTTGAGGTTCAGTTACCCCTATCTGGGCTTCTCCTTGGGTGGCTGCATAAGTTGAATGAGTAGGTATCTCCACGGTTGACGAAATCACTTGGGTTGTCCCCGATGGTGTTCCTTCCTCAAGAGCTCTAATTGTTCTCCGTGTTCTCGCCATGGTTGTTGTACTTTCCCACAGACGGCTCCAAATGTTATGGATTAAAAACTAGGGTATATGATTGTTGTATTTATTACTAAGGAACGTGAGCTTCGAGACTCTATTTGACTGCTCTTGTGTTTTGTGACTCAATTTGCCTTAACAAGATGCCTACGTACCTTGCTGATTGCCAAGGATCAAGTCAAAAAACGTAGTTCTGATTTGTGGGGTGAGGCCCCTTATATAGATGTTGGGAGTCCTTGAATTGGACTTGGTATAGGAGACTTGGTAGTCAAGTCTCAGAATTAGAATGGACTTTGGAGTCCTAGGAAGTAGGAAGCTGATTTCTTATCCATGAGGTTCCTTGGAGGCCAATCTACAAGGATTTATATCCCCTCCAGGACTCATCTTAATAGTTGTTTTTCTCCCTTATTAATTAATTACGAAATTAATTAATATTCAGGGCTTTGGGCTTTCTTTGTTCCATCAAGCCTGATCTGATCCATCAGGCCTGATCAATGTGTTAACCTTTTTGGTCTGAATGTCATACATCTTCTTATTGGGCCTTATAGCCCAATTCACGTATAATCAATGCAATATTAATTACGTAATCAGGATTTATTTACTCCCTATCAGTGTGGTCAGTGCATTCTCGTGAGGAGAACTCAGGACAAGGCACGCATGGAAAGGAGTAATGGATGATTATTTCTACTAACGTATTTGTTGTAGGTACTCTTTGAAGAATGCCCTCCTTGAGACGATCAAGGAGGGGGATGCCCGTGAAAAGCTTGAAGGCATCTAGGGGTATGCCTGATGATTGAAGGCCTCCTCTTGTATTCAACGGGTGTCCTTGTTGGGGATGTGGGGTTAACATTGGTGTGTACTTTGGGAACTCTGTTCTTATATTCAACGGGTGTCCTCGTTGGAGAACTTTGGAGTCATCCTGCACTTTGCACCCAAGAGCTTGGGATCACCTGTGTTGTTATCTGGTGGGTTATCCTCATTCGGGGGACAGGGACGCGTCCGGCATTTGGGGTGAACCGTGATTATACCTGCGTCTGTTAATCAAGGGAGATAGCTGTAGCGGAGTGTTATCCTTGCGCAGGGAGATGCACTATCTTTGAAGTCCTACGATTACGGACGAGTCTTGGGCCTTTGCGGTTGGGCCTCATAGTTGGACATTCCTAAAGCTAGCGAAAGATGGATTCTGGATGGGTTTCTACCGGGCCTAGGAATAAGAAGTCTAAACCCATTAGATTTCTTGTTCCCCAAGATTACGTAAGGCTTAATCCCTATATAAAGGGTACGTAGGCACGTTGAGAGGGGTAAGAAGTTGAGAGCTGATAAGGGAGCCACCACTTACTGTGATCAATCTCAGCCTAAAACAATCATACACCGCCACACACCGCTTGATTTTCCGGCGAAGAACCACCGTCATAGATCTTAATTCCGACGAGAAACCTCAATCTTTGTTGTTACCAGATTCCTCCGTCAACACACCACGAGGCATTATAAGGCACTTTCATTGTCCATAAAGACTTGTTTGCCGTAAAGTTACCATGCAGCCAAGTGATCTAGAGTGATGAACTTGAACCTCGAATCAGTCTCAAGAATTGAAAAATGGTAGAGGATTGATTCCATTTACATAAATCACGGATGCCCAACCCACCTTCACACTTTGGAAGGCAACATTCTTTCATGCTACTTTGAAACCAACAGAAGCATTAGGAGCTCCTCCCCACAAGAACTTAGCATACTTTGACTGTATGTCCTTGATTATAAGGATATGCAAGAAGAGATGTGAGGTCCAATAACTTTGAATACCAAACGAAACCACTTTAATAAGAAGTAGTCTTCCTGCATAACTAAGAAACCTACAAGTCCATGTTTCAAACTTTGCACAAATCTTTGTCACTAGAGGCAGGCAATCTTTTGCTTTCAATTTCGAAGTAATGAGCGTTAGTCTGAGATAAGTGACCGGGAAAGAGGCTCTTTTAAAACCAGTAAACTAGGTAATTTCATCGATAGTATCCTCATTAACATTACCAAAGAAACATACACTTTTTTCAGAGTTTACCTAAAGACCCGAGTAGTTAAAGAATTTTTGGACTCCTGTCATGAGAGTAATTAATCACCGACTCCTTCTCTTCTTTGCAGAATAAAAGGATGTCATCAACAAAGATTAGGTGGGTGATAGCGAGAGACGAGGCTTTCCAGTGGTATTTGAATTTCTTGCTTGTAAAGGTCTCCTTTAGGAAAGAGCTCAGAACTTCCATTGCAATGACAAAGAGGTATGGATAGATAGGATCTCCCTGCCTTAAACCCGATTTTGCTGCAAAAACACCTTCAAGTGCACCATTTACTTTGATAGATAGCATGCAAGTTGTAATGCACATCATTATCCAATTAATGGAAATCAGAGGAAATCCCATAGATGCCAAAATTTTATGCAAAAATTTGCAGTTTAGAGTATCACAAGCTTTCCTCAGATCATGCTTTATGGCACATTTAGGTTCTCCAGTCATAATTATGATGCGCAAAACATTGTCACCTATAAGTCTGCCAGGAACAAAAGCTGATTGATATTTTGAGATTATGCTAGGCATGATAGATTCCATACGTGCTGCAAGCATCTTGGAAATGCACTTGTAAATTACATTGCAGCAAGATATAGGTCTATAATTAGGCAAGGAAGTAGCCGAGGTATGCTTGGGGATCAAAGCAAGGGCAGTAGCATTAATAATTCTAGGAAGCTTCAAAGAATTAAAATAGTAAAGGATTTCTTTCGTGACATCATTTCCAACAACACTCCATGATTCTAGATAGAATTCAACTGAAAACACATCTGGCCCTGAACATTTGTTGTTTGTCATTGCTTTAATAAATATTAACACAACCCTCCTCTAATCAAAAAATAATGATATACTACACTTATATTTTTTTTAACCTCAAACAGGCCCCCAACAATCCCTTTATAATAACTCAAACAAGTGTCATTCTGTAACCAAAAGAAACTACACCCAAGCTAAGAATATACTACTCCGGAGATCCTTCGACTTCATATTTATGGCCGAAATCTTCCTCATCTGTTGTAACATCTTAATACTCAAGGTAGTAAAAAGACGAGATCCTTAATGTTACTGCCTGCCACTGTGCCAATGCAGGACAGTCTTCCTGCGAGACAGAGCAGTGAATTGCTCAGTAATGCTTCTGAACATCTTCTCAGTTGAATTTGATACCATCTTCAAACTAGTAAGAGGAATGCGAATTCACATTGTTGAAAATCCACTTTAACAGAGTAAATTGCGTTCTTGTTATTGTTAGAAAATGGAAAGTTTGAGGCATATTTTATACATGTTCTTGATATGATTTCCGGAAACTAACACTTGGAGGTTGTTCCTTGATATGAGGACTTAAACTTTCATATTTGGATCTAAGATATTTTCTTAATGGAATCCATGAATATATTGAGACAAAGTTGCTTGTTTGAAATGGGTTATGGGGATTTTGTCCCACATTGATATTGTAAAAGAAAGATATTGAGTTTATATAGCATCTTGTGTTAGTGTTGTTTACAACTACTAGCATAAGTGGAATGCTTGTGTAGCCTAGTGCTAGTGGGAACTTTTATATTTTTTTTTCTATTACATTTATATTGATTATTTAATTATTAATATAAAATATATTGAGTAAGGATTATTTTAATCATACTCTGAATATATTTTATAATATTAATATTAAGTAATCTGGATATAATATAAATAATAAGGAAAACCCATTTTGTTTACTTTTTCTATTTTGTTACTTGGTGTACCACATCGAGTATAATAGAAGAAGAGTAACTTGAGATGCCTATATATTGAAAGGTACACTTGAGATAAAAATGACACAAGTCTCGGTGCCTACCTCGCAAACATATATGAGTTGCATAGGTTTTTTGGGCAAACTCAGGTGCGAGTCGTCGTTGATCATTGTTGGTTCTGTGGCCAGATTGATCTGTTGCTGTTTTATCCTGGAAGTGATATTGCTGCATTCCATCACAGTTTAAGTGGGGGGCAATAATCTCTTCAAGAACAGTCAAGTCCTCTTGAAGGGTTTGGCGACCCAGCTGTTGTGTTCTTCTTCTTATCAGAATTTGGAAAGCGATAAGAGATAAGTTTTCTTTACTTTATTTGTCAATTACAGTCTTTATAGTTTGTTATTGCCTTCGTGTTTTGTTTCGTTAGTTGGGTTATTTGTCATGTTCTTGTTATTATATATATATAACTGCCCATTGTTGCTGTGTAGTTAGAATTATACCCAACAGTTATGTACATTAATAATCTATTCGTCAAATTTTTGGTGCTCGTCTCCACACGAATTATGGCAGAGCATGTCTAAATGTGGTTATCCAGGATGAGAATGATGTGAATTATACAAGTAAAAAGATGCAGGAGTATGTGGAAGGCTAAATTTGTGGAGGCAACAACACCCTTTTTTGGTTCAGTTGTCACGTAAAGGATGGGTTTTGCTGCTGTAATTCTTGAGTGTAATGGCTTTGACATAGCAAGTAAAAAATATTATGAAGACTAGAGGTAGTAGGTTTTGTTAAGTAGCCGTAATTAAAATCAACTCGCCTTAGCGATCTTGAAAGTTTTTGTTAAATACAATGTCCTCGTAAATGCAAGATTTTGCAGTCTGATATGAGGGGATTACTTTTGTTGAACATAGTCATTGATGCATGATAACACACTATATTAAAAATAAATAAATAAATAAATAATGTTTTTTGTAGTAATTAACATCGATGCTGTTATTTGCATTAGGAGCAGTGTAGTAAAATTTGTGGTTCCATTGAGTGTTGCATTGATAAAATAGCATGCATTGTTTGGAAAGTAGAGATATCTCAACCCTATATTTATCCCTGAATCCACTCCTCTCTAATTTCTTCTTCTCTCTCTCTCATGTCTTCCTGTTCCGTCCCAAATTTCAAGGATCTCTTATCATTTCCTTTCTCCACTTCTTCTTCTTCTGATCATTTTCCCTCCTTTTCTTTTTATTAATTTTACAAGCCCAGTCTGCTGTTCCTTTTTTCTGTACAAACAAAGAGACACACCATGGTACATCTTTTCTTTCTTATATCTGTGCTTGCATCGTTTCCTATTATGTAAATGTTGTTGTTTGGATCAGATTCCCATTTTTTTTCCCTTCACTTGACTGCTTCATCTCATGTATTTGGCATTTTAATTTAACTCATTTCATGCAATTACAATATATATGATGTTATCCAAGAACTTTGTCTGTTTTAAAGAATTTTGGTACTCATGTTACCTCAGAAATTGTGTAGAGTATACATATCTAACCGGGCGCGGGGGGGGGGTCACATTAGTAAACAGTTTTGTTGCGAGTCCATATGCTAACACATCATTGGTACCCTTATCATAATGTTGTTGTAATGCACTTAAATGCATGCGACAGATTTAATAAGCTAGTTATTGTAAGGTTCACAGCCATTATCAGATTTTCAAATTTATATTACATACTCTATTATCCTAGATTGTAATTATTAGTGCATGCAACACAACATCAGAATGGGGGATGTAATGTATAAATTAGTGATTACTACTTGGTTTCTGTTCTATGAGAATGCTTGTGTATGGTAGGCAAATGCTGCGTCTGGAATGCAAGTGGAAGATGATTGTAAGCTCAAGTTTTTGGATTTGAAAGCAAAGAGAATCTACCGATACATTATCTTCAAAATTGAGGACCAGGAAGTGGTGGTGGAGAAACTCGGGAGCCCCAATGATAGCTACGAGGATTTCACCAACTCTCTGCCTGCTGATGAGTGCCGCTATGCTGTATTTGATTATGATTTCACTACTAATGAGAATGTTCAGAAAAGCAAGATTTTCTTCATTGCTTGGTAATGAGTACTAACTTGATTATAAAGTACTAGAAACATTGTTTATCATATGTGTACCTGTTAGACCTAGAGAATCAAGAGTTTGAAGAGTAAATAACTTTGCGTTAATGATGAATAGTCTCCAAGGTAAGTTGTGTATTTGACTTGTACTTGTTTTAGGTCACCGGAAACCTCCAGGGTGAGAATGAAGATGGTGTACGCGAGCTCAAAGGATAGATTCAAGCGAGAGCTGGACGGAATTCAAGTTGAGTTGCAAGTCACAGACCCCAGCGAGATGAGTCTCGACATCATAAAAGGACGCGCCATTTAAATTATTGGGTGAACCATTCAGTTTTTACTTTTACCCCTCAGCTGCAATGCAACTCTAGCGGTATATTGTGGTTGGAACATTTGTTATTTTTTTCTTTCTTTCTTTTTTGCCTATGTTGATTACTATACTAAACCATGTAGTGTATTTAATGTGGTATTATGATTAATTTATTTTCGGATGTTCAAGACAGTTTGATATTGGCTCATCGACTCGTGCACATATACTACCTTTGTTTACTTGCTTGGCTAAATAACTGTCATGAACCATTAAGGAGTCCTTCTTAACAATCTCCCCTGAAATACCAGGAGTTTAGAAGAGAATTTAATCCACAAAATATGTACAAAACTCAAGATTACCGTCCTTTAATCAGTTATGTTGTTTGTGGCTAAAACCCCAATTAAACAAACTTGGTAGA
Organism: Apium graveolens; assembly: GCF_009905375.1. Taxonomy (NCBI): domain Eukaryota; kingdom Viridiplantae; phylum Streptophyta; class Magnoliopsida; order Apiales; family Apiaceae; genus Apium; species Apium graveolens. The sequence continues at coordinate 193,705,841 of NC_133649.1, forward strand.
TCTGCATTTGTCATTTTAAGCATCCAGAATACATAATTAAAACAACAAAGGAATGAAATGGCGAAATAAATGAGATGCATACAGAAAAAATCGCCTTATAAATAGTACTACAAATCTCTCCTCAGAATCAATTGGAACAAGAAAAAGATGATATAACTGCTAATTCTGCCAGAAAAGTAGTGTTATTGAAAGCGATAACTCAAGTAAAGATTACTATAACTTAGGGGAGCAATAGAATCGGGGAGAAGAGGAGAATGAGAAGAAAAATAATAGTGAATAAAAGATCTCGATGTCCATGGTTCCATCTAAGTTTCTTCACAATTACAAACTGCTAAAAATGATATTCAAATGAATCTAAATTTGTATATACAACAATGGTAAATGGCAGCATAAATAGAGTACAACTTCAAACAGAGCCGTCCCTTTGTTTTTTATTCCAAGTTCCAGTACTTATTTTCCCAAGTTGTAACTTTGTTGAATGAACCTTCTTTTACCATATTATACAAACGTAGACCTTTTTGATCATAGGGAGGAAGCATAGTACATGGGTTCCTATCCATCGGTGCAGTCACCAATGACTCCCTCATATACTTCTTCGCCAAGCCTTTCGCAGGACAAGCCATTGTCTCCGAACAAAGCTCAATTGCGTTTTCAGGTATAGTAGGCTTATACCTTAACAATTTTGAATATTCATTTAACAGGTGAAACATGTAGTCGTACACATTGTCCATGTGCAAATCTTCTTCAACAAACTTATGTGCTGCCTCAGCAATGGACTGCGCCTACAATACAATGCCATAAACATTACTCGCGATATCAATTTCTAGTATACTTCTACCTCTAGATTTTATCTTCTAGTGACTAATGGTGATGGCTAGCCTCATTATGAATGTCTGTGTTTAATATATTGCAGAGTGTTTCATTATGCCAGACATTTTTTTTAGTTACTTTGCTATGTGCCACCAGCCATGGTACCTTCTGCTCATGAATGTTGCCCCAGTCAACAGCGAACTTAATAGATTTGCACTTGTCATCTTCCCTTATGGGCCAGTAGTGATCCATTGGCATCAAACCTCTAGTGAAGAAATCATAGTACCGAGGTGTAACTATTAAGCAAACAGAATCACAAGCAAGAATGTACTTCTGGCTTACTGACCAAGCTGATCCTTCAATATAAATTTTATATCTGCAATGTGAATTGACAAGAATATGATTTGATTCAGGAAAATAAACTGAATCTTAAAAGAAATGATACAGGACGGTGAAATAGAAGAAGAGATGGAGAAGGGAACAAATACACTGGCCGACATATAATAAAGAGATGTGAAACAAGTTAGTTTTGTGTATTTGACCTATATTGGCACTGATCCGTCAAGCCTGATTGCATAGATCCTTGCTCTAGCTCTTTGTCCCAGTCCTGAACATATAACTCAATTCATTACTTGGTTCCTACTTGTTCCAGTCATTGTAATTTGGATCATACTACCAATAAGACTTAACCTCCAAGTTACAGTGGCAATCAAGAACCTATGGATAAATTTGTGAACCACATATTAAATATCTTGTGAATTTACTAACTGAAGACAAATAGAAATGTAGTACCTTAATGAATATGCGAGCATTCCAATCTTCTTGATCAGAGACATTACATTTTAGAAGCTCTTTCCTCTTCTCAGCGACCTTTGGATTACCTTTCCAATAAGCATAAGGCTCCCTATCTTTCCATCTCGACTTCTTGTTCCCTTCAAATATTTCCTCTGACAAACTCTCCCAAGGTCCTATATCGGTTTCAGGCCTGGAAATTCAGCAAAAAAAAAAAAAATTCATGCAGGATTGAAATCATAAGTGCGGATTTAATGCAAACAGTCATAATCACAAGTACAAATACAAATGCGAACAACTATGTAGACAATTACCAGCCCCAGAATGACCAGTCTGGAAACACTATATCCAGTGTTTCACTATCGCCACAATAACGAAACAAAGGCGGTGGTGTTTTAACATCAGGTCCTGCATAGTCTGCCGATTTGACTACTGGCCAGTCGACACAATCAAACATGAGGTCCAGATCAGGAACTCGACCAGGGTACCTCCTTAACAACTGTAAGATTCCCCATTGCGTAAAATTGTCCCTGGTTTGGAAGCCCTTAAGATATGTCTTTACATAAGCTCTCCCGTCGAGAATTACTAATCTAAAGTTTGCTGTCCTGTTAGCTGTCTCTACCATGTCCCTTGTGATCCCTGTCTCTTTCCAGGGACGTAGATCTTCATGAATCCAGCGGAAATAACTGGGACAGCTTGGCGTTGAGAGGCCTTGATCACTATGTTTTCTGAATCTGGTAGGGTCAATATAACTATTTGTTGGGCAGGTTCTATTGTTGTTACCACCAGGACAATTTAATGGGAAATTTGTAGTGCTCACCATTACCTTGTTGACCTAGTGATATTAAAAGAAATGGGTTGTTTAGGTCCACATAGTCCGCGTAGCTGTAACATAGTTTATGTTTCTAGTGAATATGAGGGGGGGGGGGGGGGGGACTTACAAAGTTAGAGGTTTGAAAAAAGCGAAGGGAGATGAAGATGGCCGCACAAAGGAGAAGGAAAAACAGAAAAACTTGGGAAGATCTAACAGCGTAGTTCCTCCCAGGAAACCGCATTTTGTCCTCCTGGAAAATGTTACAGCTGATATCCTCGCAGCTTCTCTGATTTCCTCATTTCAAACATGTATATTACTTTTGCTTTGCTGTTTACAACAAACATTATAATAAGCTATTAAATTTTAGTTTTAAAGATCAACAGGATTATGTGTCACTGATCCAACCAAAACAAACCAGATTGTGTATATTTAAGTACGTTGAGCAGGGCCTGCAGAGCCTACAATCTACACAAACTTACATATAAAAATAAAGTTCACCTAACAACCAAAATCAAAATTATTACCTGAAACATCAAGGATCTCATCTTTTTGCACAGGTATGTCCGTCATCTTCTTCTTCTTCTTACCTTGGGTCTTAATTTGTTTTTAAAAACTTTTTGTTATTGCTTCAGTCTCAGCTCAAATAAACTCAGTAACTGAAGCATGAAAATTATCTACAGATTTGTTTGTTTTTCTTAAGGACATGCATTCAACAATGTAAAACTAAAAGAAGAAGAAAAAAACTAAATGACTAATCTGTCAGTCAAAGTGCGATCCATTTGTTTAGGGAAATTGTTGCATAATACAAGTAGAACGCGCCGGCTTATGGTTAATTTTTGTTGTTCATACACAAAACTTCTTTTTTTGTCGAAATTAAAACAAATTCCATTAATAATTTGAAAGTGATTGAATGGGGTCAGCTTGAAAAATAAATAACGCTAATTAACCGTTTTGTTTTCGGATTGTTTAATAATCTGAATATAAATATTCTAATTATTAAAAATGATGAAAATATGTCTTGAAAACATTAGTTTCACAATTGACTCTCACGTTAATTCCATTAATAGTACAATATTCAGAGTACTCAGTTGATTAAGTTTAGAGACCTCGTATTATGAATAAATATTTTTTGTTAGAGGTGAGCCCACACGATTTTCACCATTATTTTAAACTCACCACAGCTATCTACCCACCGTATACCAGTTGAAAGTGTTGTTGGTGCGAGATATTCAGATCTCACAATACATCATCAAATTCATTTTCAACAAAATCATCACATCGCACAAAGTAAGGCACATCGCTTAAAGCGAGATAATCAAACACATAAATAATAACTTAAACAAAACAAAACGAAAAAACCAAAAATTCAAAGATCTAGGTATAACACCAAATTTTAATATGTTGTTAGACCAAAAATTTTTAATCCAAAGACGGAATTTTATTATAAAATTCGAACTCTTATTTAAATAGATCTGAAAACTAAAGTGAAGAACTCTAACATATTTTTCGAGTTTTGTAAAACAAATCTCGATTTTATTGAAGAAAAAATAATTAATAGGAGGAGATGGAGATGAAAATGGGTAGAAATAGTGGAAAAGGAGGTGTGGCGGTTAGGGTTAGAAGAAGGTGGAGGGTCTTGCGAGAGAGTACACAAAACTATTACTATTGTATTAACGTATTGACACATATTGTTTTTAGTATTATATAATTTTTGAAATTTAAAATAAAAATTTTAATAATATATTTATTAATAATTATAAATATAACATAGGTGTCTAAGTTAATGATATTTCAATTTAAAAATAATGTATTGATTGAAGTGTATAGTTCTACTGATATTTTATAAGTGTGTGTACGAAAAATAATTATGTTTTAATTAAAATATAAATTATAGCGCGGATCAATAATATACAAATTATCTTTGGTCTCTTAACCGACAAAATCCAACTTATTATATTCAGATTTCAGTTAGTTTAATTTATTTAAACACGGATCAATGATAAAATATATGTACCAATGATAAAAAAAATATGTTAGCCCGAATAAAAGTAGATGTTATTTTATTTTAACTGGTCTAATTATTTTCTTATTTTAATTTTGATTTATCATAAATCAATTATATAATTTTTTTAGCCTAGATGACTGGTATATATTGATTTATTTTAGCCTGGCGCTATTATACTGATTAAAGAATTATCTCTATTTTCGTTTAATTAAAATAGTATATATAACATAGAAATTAAAGAAAATTCGTAGATATATAAACCCAAACATTTTACACACAAATGAAAAAATGTCCAAAATACACTATTTTTAATATTTCGGCTATTAGGTTCGGATCTTATTACAATCTTCTAAGCCTACATTATACATGTCACCGAATTAGGTAGACTTTAATTTTATATTTAACTCGGATCAATAATATAAGAATTATCTTTAATTTGAATTTAATTTTGATTTTAGCCTAGATCAATAATATGCTCGTTATATCTATCGGATCCAGCTAATTACATTTAGTTGTTTTTAATTTTATTTTAGCGTAAGGTGAATATTATCTTATTTTAAATCGTAGATGATATATATTTTTTGGCATAATGACATTATATTTGAATACGTTATATGTGTTTTCGGGTTTTATTGTTAATTTAGAAAGTATTTTGGTTTCCTACGAATTTACGGACCGGGACCTACCGGGACGTCAAAACCCACAAAATTCAGGTTTTCATTTTTATAAAATCAAGGGTATCTTGAAGATCCGTTATTTTTGCTTTTTTGAGACATTCATAATTTTTGGAGATTTTTGGCATATATATTGTATTTATTTAAAATTATTATTTTTATAGTTATTCCCTGTAATTATTATTTTTGAGCCTAATTATTTTAATTAAGGGATAAAAATACCATTAATTAATTTTAGGGATATATTTTTCCTGTAATTATAAATAGCATAACTTTTTATTTTATTTTTCTAATTATCCAAGAAAAATCAGAAAATCTTATAATTATCCAATTAGGGTTCTTAAGTCTCATTTTTAAAGATCAATCGATTCAGAGCTTATTATCCATCCGTTGTTGACGATCCATATATCAAATCAAAGCATGTGAAAAGGCCGATCTTTTGACATCAAGAACTCATTCTAAGGTTCTGTTAAGAACAATGTTCATCGTGTTGTTCGATTTGGGTCTTTTCATTTTGTTAATTTTCAGATGATATGGCTGTTAGATTAAGCTTCCGGAGGGTCCTTAGAGTCGAATCATATATATGTTGTTGTGCAGGACATGCATGTACATAACAAGACTAAGTCATCTTGACAACCCTAAGGATAAGTTGTAAGATAATTTAATTTTGTATTATGTAATTATATTACTTGAGTCTGTAAAAACGTTAAGTAGATTAGACTGGAGGATTTTTCTGTGAACAGTCATGAAGCTAAGAGATAAACTTTGAAAGAAGATCAAATCATAATCATGTCTCAGAGAGAATTGTGGCAGTTTGGATTTGAATAATATTGTTCTAGGAAATATATTCTAAGTCAGATATTGACAAGTCACAGATCAAGGAATATCGAGAAGTCTGTCGAGAAGTCCAAAATGACTTATAGAGAAGTCCCAAGAGATATCGATAAGTCAATATGCATGTAGAGATCTTAAATATCGGTAAGTCAAATAGAACATGTAGAGAACTGGAGATATCGACAAGTTATTTCTTCATATAGAGATCTAGAGATATCGACAAGCCAAATATTCTTGTAAGGAACTAGAGATATCGACAAGTCAAAAGCCTATGTAGAGAACTGGAGATATCGACAAGCCATTCTACATGTAGAGAACTGGTGCGGTCACAAATCTAACCCAACATCCTCATTTCCACTACCTCCAATCGTAGCACTTGGTCCTTGCCCACCAGAGACGAAGACAAAGGGGTCCGGGGGAGCCCTGCCCCCTGTAGAATTCTCAATATTAATCTAATAATATACCCTATTTACTGAATGTTACTGTAGTATAGCTGGTTAGATGTTAAGTTTCATTCCCTAAACACCAGGGTTCAATACTTGGTCGTCCTTGTTTTTCTCCTTCATTTTCAGCATTTTCTCCTTATTTCTTGTAAATTTTTAGTTTTTAACTTTTATTGTTTTAAAATATTTTTTAAAATTATAAACACTTATAATCATTACTTTAGTAAATTTAATTTTTTTACAACAATGTGACATAATTTAAATTATGAATTTTTTTCTTTTTGATTTAATTTTTAAATTAAAAATATTTATACTTTAAGAAAATCATAATATAAAATCGGACCCCCCTAAATTATGACTCTGCGTCCGTCACTATTGCCCAACACTCAGTCCCATACAACAATATTGATCTAATCGCTACTCGATAAAATCTTTCTTTTAGTTTTAAAGGGAACTTTTAATCACACAGTACTCTTGAGGCAACCCTCCACTTTGATCGTCCGGATTGAATATGATGAGTAATATCAACATCTATCTTCCCTTCCTTATAAATAATTATAACCCAAATATTTGAAACTTTTTCATGGAACTAATAATTGCCCCACCCCCCGATTATAACATAAACTCTCCCTTCATATGTTTCATTACCAAAATTACACCACAAATATTCAATTTCCGAGCGGCTAACATGCAGCCCGACATCATCAATGTAACTATCCATTATTCTAACTTCTCATTAATTGCAGACTTACACCATGGCACATCATCATGAATTCCTTCATCAAGTACATCCCTTATTACTGTAAATAAAAATGGACTTAACGATGATTCTTGGTGAAGTCCTATCATAACCGAAAAATATTGAGTATCACCAAGAAGAGTCTTGACACAAGTCAACAGTACTTGAGAATATATCTCTTGAATTTTTCTTACATATATCCATGACACCCCTTTAATTTTCAAACTTGTACGGATTATTCTGCGCAGAATACTGTCATAAGCTTTTCTTAAATCAATAAACAACATATAAATGATCATATTACGTTCCCTATATTTTTCCATTAATCTCTTAAAGAGGTGAATCGCTTCCGCTGCTTACCTACCGGGCATGAAACCAAATTGATTTTCAGATATTCCAGTCTATTTTCTTATCCTAATTTCAATCAATCTCTCCCATAATTTCATAATATAACTTAAAAGTTTATTACCACGATAGTTACTAATTCTGATCCCCTAATTCGTATAAATTGGAATAAAGAGGGTAGGCCTCCATTCATGTGATATCTTAATAGTCTGAAAAATAAGATTGAATAGTCGTGACAATTACCGCTCACCCTTTTTACCCAAACACCGCCATAACTTTAAAAAGGTATTTGGTTTGGACGTGCATTTACCATATGAATTCTATCAAACCATATGTACTGTTTCAAATAAGAAGTAGGAATTTTTTACTTTTAAACAAAATTTATATACTTATAAATTGATAAAAAGACTAAAAATAACTCGTGAGTCACACGAGAAATAAATTTGTTAATTTTAATTTGGAAAAAATATATATAAAAAGAAGCTCGGCATTACATATTCCTGGTGTTATAAAATTTCATAAAACAATGTATAAATGTGATAACAAAATAACAATCACCTTTTGTTTTTGACAAGGAAGATAACGATAACTTTATTTATTCCCTGAAAGAGAAAGAGTTATTCGATATACATGGGCCTTGGGCCAAGCTAAATGGCTAATTTGTATGTAGCAAGTCCTGATGTAGATAGTCCAGCAAGCGTGGCAAAAAATAAAAAGAGGAAAACAAAAAGGCCCTAAATAAACCCTAATAATTTGGATGTATAAAAGCCTATCACTTGCCTGAAGTAGCACTTGTAGGCTGCTCTTCCTTTTCATAAACCCTAATCCCCCCAATTTATCTAGCTGCTATTACTATGAGGCCACCTAGAGGTATATTATTACACACTTTTTCTTTTTAATCTATTTCATCGTTGCCTTATTCATGTCATGAATTCACTTCATTTTATGTTTGCTCTTAAAGTTTTATTATTTTTGTATGAATTTAGCTCAATTGTATATGAATTATGTTTTTATTGGTGTTCACTTGGCTTATTTATGTAATGAATTAGCTTAATTGTATGTAAATCATGTGTGTTTTAGTGTTCGCTCGGCTTATTTGTATAGTGAATTTATATTTGTTGCAGGACGTGGTGGTTCAGGTGGTTTCCGAGGAGGTAGGGGCGATGGTGGTGGCCGAGGAAGAGGCGGACGTGGTGGATTCGGTGGAAGAGGAGCCAGTGATAGAGGCCGTGGACGAGGTGGAGGAGGAGGTCGTGGTGGCCGTGGTGGAGGACGTGGCGGTGGAATGAAAGGAGGGAGCAAAGTTGTAGTTGAGCCACATAGACATGAAGGTGTGTTTATTGCTAAAGGCAAAGAAGATGCACTTTGCACTAAGAATATGGTTCCCGGTGAAGCTGTTTACAATGAGAAGCGAGTTTCTGTTCAGGTTGATTTTCTAGCCTTTTATTAGTCCTAAATCAGACTAGTAAATTCCGTGTTTCTGTATAGCTGAAACCAATTATTTGGATTCATTTTGCCAATTATGGTCTATGCAAATTATCACTTACAGTCTGTCAATTGATAGTCTCTATGGTAAAATTGTATTTCTTGGAAACAGAATGAGGATGGAACCAAGGTTGAATACAGGGTGTGGAATCCATTCAGATCTAAGTTAGCAGCTGCTATTCTTGGCGGTGTAGACAACATTTGGATTGTAAGTGTGTAGCTTATGATGAACTACTTATTTGTTTTATATATGTAAACATTCTTTCTAATCTCTTGTTTTTATGGATGAAGAAACCTGGTGCCAAGGTGCTGTATCTCGGAGCTGCTTCAGGAACTACTGTGTCTCATGTTTCTGATCTTGTTGGACCCGTAAGCAATAGTATTAATAATGCTTCACATATCTTTCATTTTCCCTCAAGTATCTATTTTCTGGGCGTATCTATTTTCTTGTGTGACTTGCAGATTTTAAATATTATTGCGACTTTTTTTTTGTAGTCTGGAGTGGTCTATGCAGTTGAATTTTCTCACAGGAGTGGTAGGGACTTGGTTAACATGGCCAAGAAGCGTACTAATGTTATACCTATCATTGAGGATGCTAGACATCCAGCCAAGTACCGAATGCTTGTAGGAATGGTTGATGTTATATTTTCTGATGTTGCTCAGCCTGATCAGGTATGCTTCTTTTTATGAATTACTTGTTTTTTTGCTAAACTACTTTCTTGTTTTTTAAAAGTTGAATAATACATTTTCTATTTTTTTTTGGTTTGACTACTTATTGGTACATCTGGTCAATGTCTAGTTGTTTGACTTAATTTATTATATGTATTGTACTTGCTTTAGTATCTAGTGTGTTTGTACAAATAGCTAATTTCATTTCAGCTGATGATGAGCTTATAGTAGTGTTTTTTAGCTTAACCTGGGCTCCCTGTGGTACCTGGGCAGCACTTCCATTATCTATTTCAAGTTTGTTTTTTTAATAAAAGGCATATGATGAGCTTACTCGGATTCCCCTTCAGGACTTCATGGGTGATGTAAAATCGAGTTACTGATGCATTTATGTAATTATTTACATGTAATTACTTTTTTGAAATTACATTTTTTTTGTTTTCTATTGATTTCTGGCTACTTTATTAGTATTCAGTGTAGTCGTTTCTTCATTGGCATTTCAAACTGCTTCCAAAAATATCTGGAGAAGATTTTTGTCGCGAGTAGTTATGAACTTATATTGTTCTAATGGTTCCAAAGTCCAAATAAATATAGCAACTGTATTATGTGCTACTATATATGTCTAATAGCAAGCTGATGATGATTTACTCGGATTCCCCTTCAGGACTGCATGGATGATGCTAAACCGAGTTTCTGATGCGTTTATGACCTTTGAAAGATATAAAAATTCAAAACTTATGATGAATGTTATTTGTTTTAGACTTTTGGACAAACGAATTAAAAAAAATCTTGAATTAGATGCTAGATTCTTAGGCAGGCATTTAGGAAGGTAGTTAAAGTGATCATTTTGATTTATAAGTTGATAGAAATTAGTAAGTGTTGAGATTATTTTTGTCATATGCTATTAAGCAGTGATTGTGAAATTTTGTCATGGCAGTAAGACTACTTAACCTGCAGTATGAAGGTAAGGTTCAATCTCATATCAACTTTTTCTCCTGTACTATTTGTCTAGAGGATTTTAAGTTTCTACCAACTTTCCTGTTAGCTAATGAGAGTGGAAACATAAACATCACTTTTGGTTTCGTAGTATAAGATTGTTTTCACTGGGTTGACCTTGTTCTCTGTGTTAATATTTCCTCTATTTTGTTATATTGCAGGCTAGGATTTTGGCTTTAAATGCATCATACTTCTTAAAAGCTGGAGGTCATTTTGTGATTTCAATCAAGGTACTGTCGATTTATAAAACTGTAGATTTTGGATTAATTAAAAAAATCAAACTTTGATTTTTCTTGACATTAATTAGTAACCATTACTAAAACGTTGTATATATTCATGTCACTTATGGCTACATACCTCTGTTTTTTAAAAATTTAGGCAAACTGCATTGACTCGACTGTTCCGGCTGAGGCAGTGTTTGCCCAGGAAGTGAAGAAACTGCAAGTGGATCAATTTAAGCCCTCCGAACAGGTCACACTAGAGCCATTTGAGAGGGACCATGCTTGTGTTGTCGGTGCATACCGTGCGCCAAAGAAACAAAAGGCGGCTGCTTGATAGTATAGTCAGGCACTTGGAGAGCTGATCTGTTTATCTTTTCATTACTAGTTGAACGTTAGGGAATTTAATATTGTTGTATGGCATGTCTAGCTTTGAAACGTTATAAGGTTTTCTGGAATCGTGGTGATTGAGAAACCTAGCAAGTTCTTATTAGAGAATGTGTGATTTGGATTTTGTATTGCCAGTTACTATCATTTATCATTACCTTTAAGCAACCCTGCCATATGGCTAGTAGGGGTGTACGAGGTGTGGTTTGATTCGATTGGAGGGTAAAAATCAAACTAAACCGCAACTTGCCAACCAAATTGTTATATAAAAATCAACCAGATTTACCAACGTAATTGCAGTTTTTACGGTTCAATGGAAGTTCAACGACTACAAGTCATCAATGCATCACTTGTTCTTCAGGGGTAGATACATTTAATTAATCGGTCCCATTTAGTTTATCGAGCCTGTATTCGATTAGTCCAAATTTCAATATTTGAGTAATTTTTATATGTGTATATTTCAAATATTTTAAAAATATATTAATATTAATTTATATGATATTTTAGATTTTCGCGGTTTTTAAAATAATGAATCGGCAATCAAATCGTAAATTAATGATTATATATATTTGCATGCAAGATTATCCAAATTTTGAGGTTATTCGTAATATGTGAACAGTGATTTTGCAATTGAGCGGATTGGATGTAGAGCTCAGTGTATATCTTTAAAAGTACTTTCTCCGTCTCTTTCAATTGTTTACATTTTTTAGAGAGTGTCTGACACGTATTTTAAGGTGCATATAAAGTATAGTTCTGTAATTTTTTTATACAATTTTATTTTTCTGAATAAAAATTAAAATATTCGACTTTTATTCAGAAAAAGAAAATTATAAAAATAACTTACATAACTATACTTTTTATGCACCTTAAAATGCGTGTCAGACACTTTCTCGGAAATGTAAATAATTGGAAGGGACCGAGGGAGGAGTACAAATTAAACAAGAAATCGTTAAAGTAACTATTTAAAAAATAAATATCCGGAACAGAAACTTTTCCTTTGAAGTGGGAGAATCTAAATTTTACTTGTGCTTGTTCAATTGCCAGATTTTATTTCTAAAACTGAATTTATTTTTTTAACATTTCTTCCATAGAAATAGTTGAAGTACAGTGAATTGGTATCTTCATATGCGGCATATAAGAACCAGTTTTTATCATATTTGTAGGAGTATCAAAAGTTATTACTCCCTCCGTCCCATTGATTTCACTACGATTACTATTTGCACGTATTTCGAAACCTCTATAAAATATAGTTTCGTAATATTTTTTTAATTTATTTATTTTTTAAATAAAAGTTTAAACATAAAACTTCTATACTGAAAAAAAAATTAAAAATATATAATGAAGTTATACTTTAAATGAGTATTGAAAACCGTACCAAAAATTGATGTAGAGAATTTAAAGGGACAGAAGGAGTAGTTTTTATCATAAAAGCATTTATAGCTGCATGCAACTATAAAATGCCTTTATGTGGGGTCGGGATTACCAGCGGAGGAGATTTTTGGAGCAGACCTGATAATTTGGGTACCGTCACTAATAATTAGTGTTTGAATTAGAAAATTTAGTACACAAACACGAAAGTACATAGATACGAATTAATATTGGGTTTGGTTTTACAAAATAGGTACCTGACATGAAATGAAAGTACATGAAGTAAATAAATAAATAAATTTTAAAAATATTTAATTTTTAAAATATAATTTATATATGTTGTTCAAATACTAAATAACAGGTTTTCGTATGAATCGGTCCCGAATGTGCGGTTCAAATTCGCACATTTGGCCAGCTTTAGTAGTGACTCATCTTCAGGTATCGTGTACTTTCGTGTGTTAATATTATAAACCTCCGAATCCAACCCGAATTTGTATGTGTCTATCATTTGTTTGACACTAACTCGGAACTAATAAATTCGCTTCTATTCGTTTGGTACACGAAAATACTCCAACAAACAAACATAACTGACATTATTACATTCCAAGTTTATGTACAATAAATACCTACACACACATTTAACACACATACAATTATAGAATACTCTTGAGATTCAACTCTAGATAACTCATTTTAGGGTGAGCAAAAATCCGACAAAACCGAAACCGAAACCGAAAACCGCTAAAAACTGAACCGTATAAATCCGAACTGAACCGAACCCGAAAAGTTAAAAACCGAAACCGGAACCGATTGCGCGATTTCGGTTATACCTTAAAACCGAACCGAAAATAACCGAAACCGATCTGACTATTAAAGTAAATTAATAAATTAATAAATAAATTATATGATTTTTAAATTTAATAAATACATAATTTTTAATTATGAATACAAATAATAAAAAACTGAAGGTTTACTAATATTTGAGTACTTGGACTTCGGTCATAAGATTTCCATTTTTTTTAAACAAAGAGATTACACGATGATTCAATCAAGCAGAAAAATGATCTCTCCTCTCTGTACAATTCAATCAAGTAGAAAAATGATCTCTCCTCTCTGTACAACATGAGTTTACTAAACTATATTGATTAGTAATTCTAGATCAAGGGGCTATTTATAACCAAATCATTGTAAGTTAGCCAACCAATAATATTTGATTGTAATATATAGGGCGAGGATAAATTGTTATTTTTGTGTCAAGACATGTGCCTTGCTTTGGCATACACTACTTAGCAGTTCTTCTCTCTTTTTTTAATATTAATACAAATCATATTTATTTTGTTAAATTTGTGTGATGCGGTTTTAAATCCGAAACCGATCCGCTTATAACCGAACCGAAATTTTCTAAACCGAAACCAAACCGATTGTTTCGGTTGCGGTTTCGGTTTTAAATTTTAAAAACCGAGCATATGCGGTTTCGGTTTCGATTTTATTCAAAAACCGCCCCGATCCGACCCGCGCTCTCCCCTGACTCGTTCCGACTCCATTGTTTCTCTTCTTTTCAACTCCATAATTACAAGCAAGGTCAGATCAAGAACCATAAAAATAATATTGGCTTTTCATTTTCTTGAACTTTCTTGATCTGGGAATAAAAATTAGATCTTTTTTTGGTGTTTTCTTGATAGTTTTGTGTGATGACTGGAGATACAGAGCTGGGTTGTTTCCGGGGGTGGACCCAGAATATTTCATTGTCCGGGGCTGAAAAATAATTGACTCTTAAATTTTTTTCATCAATATAAAAAATTAAATTATACATAAATTTTAATTTGAATATTATTTTTTAATTATATATATATATTTACATGTTGAAAAATTAAAATAGATTTTTAAATAATTTATTGAGTGGAGCTAAATTTTCGATTTCATATAAAATAATATTAATAAACCATTTTTAATCAAAAGTGATAAATATATATATATATATATAATTAACATTGAAATAATTATTTTTGTTAAGAAAGCTTAAACACCTGATATATAAACACCAATCTATACCTACTTATATGTTCTATTTAGTGATTTTTAGAGTATCAGAAGAGAGGGGCAAAAAGAAGGGCTGAATGATCATATAATATTATATTACATGTAAAATTTTGCCATTATAGAAATTTATTGGGGCTGGAGCCAATCCCGGCCACCCCTCGGTCCGCCCATGGTTGTTCTTAATTGGTTTTGTTGTTATTATATGGGTTTCTTCTGCAGAGATTACAAGTTGTCAATTTCAAATTTTCAATTGTTTATCATTTCAGTTGTCACTTTACTACATCGTCAGCTCTGAAGCTACGAGTCTAAGACCCGCACAATTCGTAACTCGCGGTTAATCGTGTGCCAGTTACGAGTCTATTTACTGTGGTTCAAACCCGGCCCGAACCTGGTTCGTTATTAAACAAGTCGGATCAATGTTGATAGTTGGAGTGCCCAACCCGTGCCGGCCCGGCCCGCACAAGTGGTCAGGTCTACTACTATTATTTAAAGCATGTTTTAACAATGTGATAAAGTATCAAGTGTTGGATTTTTAACGCAGCGGGGCATGGCAAAACACTTTTACACATACAAAATCCAAATAAAAGCATATAAATCGTGAATAAAAATTCGAGGGATCGAATCTAACCTTTTAAAATTAATTCGGAGATAACGATCAGAGATCCTTAGCAGTTGCTCCTCAAGTGTGAAGCACTCCACCGGTATCCACCAAGAAAACGACTTTTAGGAGGAGGAGGAGGTGGAGAGAATTTGGTTTTCTAAAACTTTTGGGTTTCTGGGGTTAGAATAAAATAGGGTCCATAATAGTGTATTTATAGGCAAAATTTTCAGCTGAAATTTTCTCATAAATATTATTATTATTATCCCATTTATTATTCTCATTAATAATTAAAACACCTTTTAATTATTAATCATTTTTCTAAACACTTTAGAAATAATTCTCTCTCTTGATTTAATTTCCAAAAATTAAATCCTTAATTAATAATATTAAGAACTTTTCTTAATTAATTTATAATCAATTAAATCTCATTTAATCAATTATTAAATTTGCCAATTAATTATTTATTTCACAAATAAATAATTATTTAGCCATTATTAATTAATTCCTCCACCATTAAATCATTCTCTTTTTATGGTGTGACCCTGTAGGTTCAATATTAAGCCGGTAGTAGAAATAAATAATAATATAACTATTTTATCATTATTTATATAAATTCTCTAATTTATTAAATATGATTAATTAATTAATCACATTTATTCTACATCGTGAGTGATGCTTCTCAACATATCGCGACTATCCGGATAATATGAATTCACTGCTTAGAATACCAAGAACCTGTCAGTGAATAGTTACCGTACAATAAACTCCTTCTACCCTACAATGTCCCGATTAAATACAAGGCATGGATCTCGTGTCAAGCCTATCTAATTTAATCACTTGCTTACCATTTATTATGCGTAGTTCTATGCAAATTAGAAACTCCTTTCTAATTTCATTCACTCTGGCCAGAGATTCCTGAACTAGCATAAGTGGATCAGCCTTGAACATTCGCTTCCTTCACTGGAAGGGGTAGATCCTTTATTGATCATACACTATCTTCGTGTACAAATTCCTATACCCAGAAGAGCCCTAATAATTGTCCCTGGAGACTAAGAACTAAACCAAAGCATAGTTCAGTGTACACAAGATGACTATGATGACCTCAAGTCTAAGGATACTTGTACAACTATCACTAAGCGAACAACTGCTGACACGTGAGTGAACTCCATCAGTTATTCAGCTGGGCGAGTCATGTTCAGTGAACTTATTCTATAATAAGCACCTACATACTAGCTATAGTGTCACCACACAAATGTCTATGAGAACAGACATCCTTTATAATGAAGCAAGCATAGTATGTACCGATCTTTGCGGATTATTAATTACCAATTAGTAATCCTATGACCAGGAACTATTTAAGTTTAGAGTTATCATCTTTTTAGGTCTCACTATTATGATCTCATCATAATCCATAAAAAGCTTTACTCTAAACTATGGTATATCTTATTTAAACACTTAAATAGATAGAGCCCGTAATAAAAACAAAACAAGTCTTTATTAATATCAATGAAATCAAAACAGATTACATAAAAGTTATTCCTAAATCCTAATACATGATTGGACTTAGGACATATTCCTTTCAATCTCCCACTTGTACTAAAGCCAATCACTCTGGTATCTAATACCCATCTCATCTTTATGACGATCAAAGTGACTTTCAAAAAGTAGCTTTGTGAGTGGGTCTGCTATGTTGTTATGTGTGTCATCTCTAATTCAATACAATACAAGAAATGTTATCGTGCTCCCACTAACCCTTTTGTAGACGCATGGTTCATCCACGTTTTTGATAAAATCAAACTCTTTGATTGTCTCATCAAAACGGATGTTCCATCTACGAGAAGCTTGCTTTAAACCACATTAATCGCAAGCAAAATCCGAACTGATTTTAACAGGGCTACATGTAAAAAGTTTCATTAAAGTCAATCCATTGCCTTTGTTTGAATCCTTTTCCCAAAAGCCTGGCCTTATAGGTCTCCACCTGGCCATCTGCTATAATCTATCTTTTGTATACCGTATACGTAGATTCCATTCTGGATTTCATGGCACTATGCCATTTCTCTGAGTCAACACTACTCATAGCCTCATTATAGGTTACAGGGTCGTCATCATCAATGATCGACAACTCATTGTCATTCTCAATGACAAGGCCATAATACCTCTCAGGTTGGCGAGACACTCTCCCTGATCTATGAATGGGCTGTTTCACAAAAGGTTGTTCAGTCAGAACATGTGTTTCCACTCGATCTGTAGTAGTTTGTGCTTCTTGAACTTCATCAAGTTCAATTTTGCTCCCACTGTTTCCTTCAAGGATAAACTCCTTTTCCAAGAAGGTAGCATGTCTGGAGACAAACACCCGATGATCGGTGCAAAAGTAATACCCTAAAGTCTCTTTAGGATATCCCACAAAACTACATTTTCCGGATCGATATTCCAGCTTATCTGGGTCAACTTTCTTGACATAAGCTGGACATCCCCAAATCTTAACGTGTTTAAGACTCGGTTTCCTTTCTTTTCATATCTCATACGAAGTTTGAGGAACAGATTTTGGAAATCACCTTATTCAGTAAATATGCTGAGGTTTCCAATGCATAACCCCATAGGAATACTGGAAGATTTGCATAGCTCATCATGGACCAAACTATGTCTAACAAAGTTCGATTTCTCCTTTCAGATACCAATCTGGAGGAGTCCACTGGGAGACTATACCATTTACTTTGAGATAATCTAGAAACTCTCCGTTAAAGTATTCACCACCTCGATCTAATCGAAGAGTTATAATACTATGTTTGGTTGTTTCTCCACTTCATACTTATATTCTTTGAACTTTTCAAAGGCCTCAGACTTGTGTTTCATCAAACACATATCCGAATCCAGATCTATCATCTATGAAAGTAATGAAGTATGAAAATCCACCCATGGCTTGCTTAGACATTGGTCCACATACATCTGTGTGTACCATTCCTAGCAAATTTGCAGCCCTCTCTCCATGTCCACTAAATGGAGACTGCAGTGCCACTATAAAGTGAGATTTTCATCATCCCTTTTCTTTTATTAGTTTGTTCAATCTGAAGTAAATTATGTCACATATATTCAGACCATTATTTAAAGTACCACGTCCATAAAGAATATTATCTCTAAGAATAGAACATTCATTATTCTCAATAATAAATGAAAAATCCACCCAAGTCTAACATGGGAATAATATTCCTCACAATCGAGGGAACAAAATAACAATTATTTCAAACAATAGTCTTGCCCGTAGGCATATGTAAATGAAATGATTCTACATCTTCAGCAGCAACTCTTGCTCCATTTCCCATCAGTAGAATCACCTCCTCTTCCTCAAGAGTCCTACTTCTCCTTGGTCCCTGCAACAAATTGCAGATATGAGAACCACAGGCGGTATCTAATACCCAAGTAGAAATGACATATTCACTTCTATCATGAACATATGTTATTCCTAGTGGACTAACAATGAGATTTACAGAAGGGGGGTTGAATGTAAATCTCAAAACTTTTTCAAGTTTTGAGCAGTTTTAAAGGCTTTGTGTTCAAGATAAACAAGTGTGTGAATTGCTTTAAGCTAATACAGACAGATATATATTCAAGCACTAATGTAAAGAACACAACAGACCTTAAAAACTTTTCTGGTGGATTGTTGTTCCACCAGAGATGGTATTTCAGAAAATCTGTGATTCAAGAAGTTGATCACAGCTGCGTCCTAGTACAAACTAGATAATTTTTCTCTCAAGATTTTTCTAAACAGCTCTGGAAAAATTCTCATCTAATTACTAGCTGCTACTTGGTTTATATATTACCAAGTTTACAAGTGAAGACAAAGATAAAAAGTACAATAATAAAATAAGTTCTCCACTTGTTTCTTCTCCATTTTACTCCAGTGCATTGTTGACTATTGCCTCTTTATACTAGAGTAGAACGGCTGCTTTTTCTGATGTTCCTGAAATAGGCTACCACATCTCAGTTGTCTCTGTCAACCCATGTGCCTCTGTTTGTAGGTACAACTACCACTTGTCAACTGCTATTTAACAGAACATCCGTTGAAGCCTTCATCCGTTGATGGCTTTATCCGTTGATGTGTTAGCAGTTGAAACTCTATCCTTGATGCACTCATCCGTTGAAGGATGTTATCCGTTGAAGCTTTAGAGACATCCGTTGAAGCTTTGTTTCTCATCCGTTGAAGGTCTTTAATTATCCGTTGACACCATTTCATTTATACAAAATTACAAGGCATGAAATACTTACAATTGGCCTTCCTATCTGCATATCCTCTAGTAGTCAACATGACTTATAATTTCCCTCAACATTTAAGAATTTATATCTCAAATTCAGAGACTGAAATGTGCTACAACACTAGACTTATTTCTAAGTAAAGCTACACCATCAACGGATAGCCAAAATGGTCTTATCCGTTGAGGCTACAAACACTAGATTTCTACTTAAGTGTTTTGTTAAACATATCATCAAACTAATGCACATATATTCCTATCAATCTCCCCCTATTTATGTCTATAAGAATTATAGACATGAATTCAAGGTTAACTTGATGATAACAAAACACTTAACAAATATATGAACTGAAACTAAGTAGAAATTCAAAAGTGCTGCAAAAGTGTATGTACTAGAAGGTAATTGAAGATTTACAGTATTTCCAAGGATGCTCCTCTAGCCTGAGCAAATCATCTTTTTCTTCTTTGATCCCTGGTTTTCTTTCCTAGCCCTTTGTCATTTTCCTCAATTTGGAGTTGGAGTTGTCTGAAGAATTCAACTTCATCTTCATCACTGATATCCAACTTAGATTGCATTTCTTTGAGAGTTTCATTGCTGACAATCTTGAGTTGGTCTTCAAGTCTGAAAAATCTTCTGACTCCTTTATCATCTCTGAATTCCATCAACCAATGAGGTGATTTGTGAATTGTAGTTCCCCTTTCTTGAATGAGTAAGGTTCTGGGCAAGGCATTGGGCTCCCTCCAAGTTTTCCTTATGTTGGCAATCTTGTTGAGAATTTCAGTCTTGGCAGTCCTGGTAAAGCCAGAATCCTTTTGCATGGCTGAAAAGACTCTGATCAAGGTAGAGTAGCCTTCATTCAGAATCCTGTAGAGAGGCCATGTTCTTTCCCCAGCTCCTTTGTATCTGAACACCAATCTCTCTGGTAGTTGTCTGTAAGCAGCAATTCCCCTTACATCCTCCAGCTCATCCAGATAGAGTTCAATGTCTGAAATTTCTTTTATGTCACAGATGTGAACATAATCATCTTTAGAAATGGGTGGCTTAGGGTTAGGTTTATGTTTTTGAGTGAATTTCTTAGAGTTTAGGGGAGGTGTAGATTTAGATTTTCTTTTCTGTTTCTTTGGTAGTGGAAGAGTGGTTAAAAAGGTAGGCAAATTGATGGTGTCCCAATCAATAGGTTCCTCTTTTGGGATGATTGGTTCACCATGGATGTTTATAGTGGGATCAACAACAAAGGGTTCAGGTATGGAAGGTAGAGATTTAGTTTCTTCAGTGTTGCCTTCACTCCTTCTATGTGCCTTAAGCTTTCTTCTGTTTCCCTTCTGCCATTCCTCTTTTTCCTCCATACTTTCACCAAATATACTCCCAAAAACCTCATCTAAGTTTGCAGTCTTGTCTTCACCCCTGACTTCAATTCCTTTCTCATTTTCAACTAGACTTGACTTTAGCTTTTGTTCAAGCTTTGCTTGTGCTCTTTTGTCAGCCTTGAGTTTTTCAGCTTCTTTCTTTAACCTTTTGGTTTCTTCCCTCTTGGCTATTGAGAATTTGGGATGTCCTTGCATCACACATATGCTCTTTCCCTCTCTAAAGATAATAGCGATGTTTCTCCTTACTGCCTCATCCATGGTCTCCTTGTGTTTTATGATGCTAGTACCCAAAACTTTGTCTTCATCAGGCTTTGGAAGAGGAAAGTCCACTTCTTTCATCTGAGCAAAGTCTAGAGGGTTCTTTGTGGAGTCCTTGCTGGATCTAGTGTTGGGCTTGAGAACCAAAGGTTTTAGATTCTTGAAAGAAGTCTCTCTAACCTTATTTCTCCTTTCTGGCTTGTGCTCCATATTGATTGGTTCAACCTTTGTGCTATGTTTCACAGATATTGATTTATCTTGTGTAGAACCAAACAGTTGTTGCATCCTTTCATCAATTCTCCTCCTTTGCTCTTTCACTTGAATTTCAGCTGCTGCTAGCTGGATTAAATCAATTCCATCAGGCTTTCCTTTAATTTGAATGATTGGAGAAGTAGTGATGGCAGGAACTAGCACTTTAGATATTTGGATTTTTGTAGATGGCTCTCCTTCCCCTTCCCTTTTTCTCTCCCCCTTTTTGTTATCATCAAGGAGAGGGGTCAAGCCATGTGCTTTTGCCAGCTGCATAAGTAGATTTGTTTGAGATTGTTGGTTGTGAAGAATGGTGGCCACAGAATCTTCAATAACTTGAACTCTGTCTTCCAATTTGGCCAGCCTCTTTTCAGTATGTGATTCCTTTTTCAATCTCAACAAAATGTCCTGCATTGTACCATAGGGCATGACTGAATCCAATTTTTCAGAATTGTAGGATTTCAAGTCAGCAATATCCTTTCTGAGTTCATCCACACTCAGATTCTGTCTTACTTGCTGCAACTTCATGAGATGCAGGAAGTCCAAGTGAGCTGTAAGGATAGCCTTTGTACCAGCATGAGAAGTTTTCTGAATGGCCTGTTTGATAGTACTGATTTGTTTGACTAAGGAGACATTGAATTGCCCTGTTGTAGACTCCTTTGTGAAGGCCCATTCAGGTAGATTTGGAATAGAACTAGGGCCTTCATCTCCCCCTAAGTTCATGCTTCCATCAGAAGAAACAAAGTCATCATCATCAGAATTTACTCCAAATTCTTCAAATGACTCACCAGCTGTTGAAGGCATCTTGTTAATAGCAGCTTTATCCCTTTGAAGAGATGCTGTTGTATGTACTAGATGTAATGTCTTTTCTGTCTCCACATTGCCCTGTGCAGCCAATAATTGATAGGCTGAAACAGGATGAGTAAAAGTGTCAGCATCCAAGGAAATGTTATCAATAATAGCTTTGTAATGTTGCTGAAATTGTCTTTCCTTTTCAGCATCATTCACAATCATTGACTCACTAGCAATGGCTGGATCCATCCTTATTTCTGCTGTACCTGCCTTTCTCTCATTTTCTCTATGTTCTTGCATCAGGGGCTCCCCCTGGCTCACACAACTCACTCCCTCACCTTCACCTACTAAGGTGGTACTCCTCTCACTTACTTTTGCCATGCTGGAAAAAATAGCATGCATGTTTGAGCTCTCAATCTCTCCTTTTGCCTGGGAGCAACCCAGCCTCTCACTCAAATTGTCACTCCCTTCCCTCAGTCCTAGAAGTGATTGTACAGTAATCAAGTCTTCTACACTTGGAATTGTTTCAGTTGTGTGTGTAGAGACTATCAACGGATGAGGAATAGCCGTTGAAGGTGAAACTGATGGTATCAACGGATAACTGCTGTTAAGCTTATCCGTTGAAGAACAACCACTTGTCAACGGATGAGTGATATCCATTGAAGAAGGAAAAGAAGTAGAAATTGAAAGTGATATAACTGTTAAATCTGTGTAGATTGATATGAGTTTTGGTGACACGGATCCTTCAATTACATCTGAAAGAATTTGCGGGTGATCCAACAAATCATCTAAAAGATGATGATCACCTGTATTTGAGTGGGGCTCCTCCCTGAGTTGTAAAGAGGGAGAATCAGGAATTGATGGGAATAACATATCCACATCTAGAGATGGTGAAGAAGTGTGTGGTGATTGATGTGTGTTAATTGTGAGAGAATAGGGCTGTGACTCCACATTTGTTGGAGCCACATCAAACTGAGTTTGAGAAGGCATAGATACAGATGGATGTATCTGTGCAGTGTGTGCACCCTGTGTAGAAGATTGGGTTCTTGCTCTCTTTCTTCTAATAAAGGCTTTTGTTGGTGAGTGTTTGGCTTTAGTGTCCCTCCCTCGTTTGTTCTGTGTTCCTGGTTGGGAACTATTTTCAATAGTTACATCCTTTTGGGAGGATGCAGCTAGGGATATGCTAGTAACCCTTTCAACCACCACAGCTTTTTGAGAAACTGTGGCTTGGCTAGCTTGGGAAGCACTTATCTCTCCTTCCTTATCCTGGGGGTTTCTTTGATGTTCACCCCTCCCCTCACCACTCACACCCTGTTCACTCCCCTCAGGGTTAAGGGTAGGTGTTACAACTATTGTCTTTTGAGAAACAACAGAGGTGGTTTTCTTTGTCTTTGATTTTGAAGGTTTAGTTTTGGTGACCTTGGTAGGAATCTGTTGGGGCATTGTCACAGATTCCATGGCCACACTAGAAGATAAAGAAATAGAGGGGTTGGAAGAAGTAGGAGTTGTAGAAGCAATTACCTCACTTACCTGAGGTGCATTCATGATTGGTAAATATACCAATGGCACACTGCTGTTGAGATCCATTCTCAATAAATCTGCAAGAACTCTTTTCTCTTGTGCCCAACACTTGAGTTTATTATTCTCATTGGTTATGACCAAACCTTCAGCAACATGGTTAGCCAATAACATAAAGAATCTAGCATAATAGATGTTATTAGATCTATTAGCTTTGTTACCTAATCTAGTACCCAATTCTAGCATAACATAGTTGCTAAAATTAAAATACCTATCAGAAACAAGCATATAGAGCATATTAACAAGAGATGAAGTTATGGCATCAAAATTGCTAATTTTCCCAGAGAAAACCTTGATAAAGGCATCCCCAAAAAAACTCCATTCTTTCCTAAGGCCTTTTCTTTTAATACTCCCTAAACTAGCAGAGTTAAGAGAATAACCTATGGAATCTAACATGCTGGATACATCATTATCAGTGTATGGTGTCATGGCATTGTTCTCAGGTAATTTAAAACATGCTAGTAAATCATCACAATTAACACAGTGATTTTTACCTTTGAGAGTGAAAGAGATGGTCATATCTATGGAGTTGAACTCAGCAGTTGTCCAAATCTCCTCAACTACTTCACAGTAAATCGTTGGGGCTTCCAGCATTGCATAGCTAAGTTTACAGTTTTTGATGAAGTCCATCATTTTGTGATAATCGGAGTGGGCTTCATTCTTTTCTACCAAAGCTATGAAATTGTTCTTCTCATAGATGAATCCAGATTGAGACATAATCTTTACTACTGGTGCCATTGTTGTGAGTAGAATTTGCAGAGAATAACTTGAAGGTTTTGCAGAGAGAAAATGGTAAAAGCTTTGAAATTTTAAGAAAGCGTAAAGTAAAAAATGAAAAATCAGAAGGGCTTATATACTTTCTCAAATTAAAAAGCATAAATAAGAGATTAAACAATAAATATATGTAAGTGAATTTCAGCCGTTTAAGAATAAACTGTAAGTATTCTAAAAACTACCTTTAAAACAAATACATACAGCTGTATGTATGAGTATCAACGGTTAAGACAATAGAATCAACGGCTGTGAAATACTTGAATCGACTGATGTGATATTTCAACGGATAAGGTAAACTGTCATCCGTTGAAGAGCACTTCAGTTTTATCCGTTGACGGATAAAATTCCAGAAATGTATATGACTTTCAACGGATAATGAACATCCGTTGACAGAACAATTTTGACTTTCAACGGATAGGGAATATCCGTTGATGGAATAATCTGTGTTAAAAATCAAATTTGTTCTTGCAGCTAATACATTTCAGGCTTCAATTCAAATTGCAATAAGGACATGAATTTTAAGAGTAATTAAGCATACCTAGCTCACTTACCAATCTTGTGAATGTTGATTCATCAAGTGGCTTGGTAAATATGTCTGTAATTTGTTGTTCACTTGGAACAAAATGAAGTTCCACTGTACCTTTCATCACATGTTCCCTAATGAAGTGGTACTTGATATCAATGTGCTTGGTTCTTGAGTGCTGCACTGGATTTTCAGTAATGGCAATGGCACTTGTGTTGTCACAAAATATTGGAATTTTGTCAACAGTCATACCATAGTCAAATAACTGGTTCCTCATCCATAGTATTTGTGCACAGTAACTACCAGCTGCAATGTACTCAGCTTCAGCTGTTGATGTGGAAACAGAATTCTGCTTCTTGCTGAACCATGATACGAGCTTGTTCCCTAGAAATTGACAGGTGCCTGTTGTGCTTTTCCTGTCTATTTTGCAACCTGCATAATCTGCATCTGAGTAGCCAATTAGATCAAAACCAGACTCTCTAGGGTACCAAATTCCTAGATTTGGAGTCCCCTTGAGATATCTGAAAATTCTTTTAATGGCCACTAAGTGAGATTCTTTAGGGTCAGCTTGAAATCTAGCACAGAGACATGTAGAAAATATTATATCAGGTCTACTAGCAGTTAAATATAAAAGTGAGCCAACCATGCCTCTATAACTTGTAATATCCACAGACTTTTCAGCCTTGTTTAATTCAAGCTTAGTGGTAGTGGCCATGGGAGTTTTTGCAGGTGAACAATCCATTAAGTCAAACTTCTTTAAAAGATCATAAATATATTTAGTTTGACTAATGAAAATTCCACTACTAACTTGTTTTACTTGTAACCCAAGAAAGTAAGTTAGCTCTCCCATCATGCTCATTTCATATTTACTTTGCATTAATATAGCAAACTTTTTACAAAGCTTATCATCTGTAGATCCAAATATAATATCATCTACATAAATTTGTACAAGTATCTTAGAGCCATTAACATTTCTAAAGAAGAGAGTTTTGTCAACAGTACCTCTTGAGAAATGATTATCTAGAAGGAACTTTGACAAAGTCTCATACCAGGCTCTAGGTGCTTGCTTTAGTCCATAGAGTGCTTTCAACAGATAATACACATGGTCTGGAAAATTTTGATCTTCAAAACCTGGAGGTTGGCTTACATAAACTTCTTCCTCCAATTCCCCATTTAGAAATGCACTCTTGACATCCATCTGATAGACTTTGAAATTGGCATTAGCTACATAGGATAGAAAGATTCTGATGGCTTCAAGTCTTGCAACTGGAGCAAATGTTTCATCAAAATCTATTCCCTCTTGTTGAGAATAGCCTTTAGCAACCAATCTGGCTTTATTCCTTATGACAATGCCATTTTCATCCATCTTGTTTCTGAATACCCATTTTGTGTCAATGGAACTCTTGTTCTTTGGCTTGGGTACCAGCTTCCAAACTTTGTTTCTCTCAAATTGGTTCAGCTCTTCCTGCATAGCTAATATCCAATCTGGATCCATTAAGGCTTCTTCCACTTTCTTAGGTTCCTCCTGAGATAGAAAACTACTATACAGACATTCATTTTGAGTAGCTTTTCTTGTTTGCACTTTAGATGATGCATCACCAATGATCAGTTTAAAGGGATGATTCTTGGTCCATTTCCTTTGAGGTGGAAGATGTGCTCTAGATGAGGTGGCCTCAGTATTGTCGTGATGTGAGACAGAGTGTTGATCAGTTGAAACTCCCCCTGAGTTGTTGGTCCTTTGCAGGAAACTTGGAGTTCTATCAACTGATGATGTAAATCGATTATCCGTTGATGAACTATGATCAACGGATGCTTCATTATATACTTCAACGGATGATGCACTATGTCTTTCAACGGATACTGTATTGCCTCTTTCAACGGATGCAGAATTCTGTGCATTATCCAAGGGCATATCTTGAATCCCTTTTGAAGTGTCATCTCCATCAATCTCCTCTTCACTATCATCACAATATATCTCAATGTTGTCAAATTTGAGTCTTTCATGGTGTCCCTCATCTGTTAGTCCATCAATCTTTTTATCATCAAACACAACATGCACAGATTCCATAACAATGTTGGTTCTTAGATTGTAGACCCTATAAGATTTTCCAGCTGAGTAACCAACAAATATCCCTTCATCAGCCTTGGCATCAAACTTCCCTTTATGGTCAGATTGATTTCTCAGTATAAAGCATTTACATCCAAAGACATGAAGAAAGTTTAGAGTTGGTTTTCTTCTCTTGAACAACTGATAAGGAGTCATGCCTTTAGCTTGATTGATCAAAGAAATATTCTGAGTGTAGCAGGCACAATTAACAGCTTCAGCCCAGAAATATGTTGGTAACTTTGATTCTTCAAGCATTGTTCTAGCAGCCTCAATTAAAGATCTGTTCTTTCTTTCAACTACCCCATTTTGCTGAGGTGTTATTGGAGCTGAGAACTCATGCATGATTCCATTTTCTTCACAGAACAACCTCATTGTCAAATTCTTGAACTCAGTTCCATTGTCACTCCTGATATTTCTAACCTTCAAGTCAGAATGATTATTGACTTGCCTGATGTGATTGATAATGATTTCACTTGCTTCATCCTTTGATCCAAGAAAATAGACCCATGAAAACTTTGAGAAATCATCTACAATCACCAAGCAATATCTTTTTCTTGCAATTGACAATACATTGACTGGTCCAAACAAATCCATATGTAGCAGCTGTAATGGTTCATCAATTGTTGTTTCAAGCTTCTTTTTGAATGATGCTTTTCTTTGTTTGCCTTTCTGACAAGCATCACACAAACCATCCCTTGAGAATTCAACAAGAGGAATTCCTCTAACTAAGTCCTTTTTGACTAGATCATTCATTGTCTTAAAATTCAAATGGGATAGCTTCTTGTGCCATAGCCAACTTTCAGCTGAACTTGCTTTGCTGAAGAGACAAGTAATAGATTCTGCATCTGTAGAGTTGAAGTCAGCTAAGTACACATTTCCTTTTCTAACTCCAGTTAGAACCACTTTGTTGTCTTTCTTACTGGTGACAACACAGGCTTCTGAATTGAAGGAAATTGTATTCCCTCTATCACATAGTTGACTGATGCTCAGTAAGTTGTGCTTGAGACCATCAACTAATGCAACTTCATCAATTATAACATTCCTTGTTGAAATCAAGCCATATCCCATAGTAAACCCTTTGCTGTCATCTCCAAAGGTTATGCTAGGGCCAGCTCTCTCCTTAAACTCTGTGAGCAGGGAGAAATCTCCTGTCATGTGTCTTGAACAGCCACTGTCCAAGTACCATAGATTTCTTCTTTTTCCCTGCACACCATAAAATCAATCAAGTTGATTTTGGTACCCAAGTTTCCTTGGGTCCATTCTTGTTAGCCTTTCTCCTAGACTTCATTCCTCCTGTATCTTTAGACTTAGGTAACTTTGAGTCAACCTTGATCTTAGATGTAGTTGGTTGAGGTGTAGGGTTAGTCACAGAATCATTTAGCACATTTGGAATTTGATAAGGCATGGATTGTGCAAGCATGTTATTCCATATTGGCATATTGTATGGCATTTGAGGCATACTAAATGCAGCAAGATAAGGATTGTTAAAATATGGCATATTTGCAAAATGTGCATAAGGATTCTGTTGAGACATAACAGGCATAGCATGCAGAGGTGATGCAGACATATTAGGCATGGAAGAGGGCACATGTATGGGAGTTTTCTTAATAGATTTGCAATTAGCAGATAGATGATTAACACTACTACAATGCACACAGCTTTTTCTAGGAGCATACTTATCAGGTGTGTAATTGTTATGTTTGTTAACCCCTACCTTCCCATTTCTATTAGATTTCCTTTTAGTTTCCTTTTTATCCTCAACCACTTTGAGCCTATTCTTTAACTGTTCTAAGGTCATGTGTCCTATATTCACCTTACTGAAATCTTTGGATGTGCTTGCTTCTTCTTTGACAAAGTTCTTGGAAGTTGAACCAAACTTTTTGTTGAGTTTCTTTAGTTTTTCACTTTTAGAAACATCTGCCTGTTTTAATTGAGGAACCTTCAACGGATGCTCCTTTTCTTCCTTCAACGGATAACTTTCATCATCCGTTGATTCCACATCCGTTGACAGCCCATCAATTAATTCCATTTTATTTTTGTTTTTATCCCAGGCAGTCTCACAAAATGATTCAATTCCTTGAACCTTGACAATTTGAGCACTAACATCCCTAGATGTCTTCCAGGCTTTAATCACCTCTTGCTCTCTCTCTAATTGATTGGAAAGTATTTCTACTTTCTTAACAGATTCAGCTAGTTCATTTTCAACAGATATACAATATAGCTTAGTTTTCTCTAGGTCAATCAACTTATCTTCTAACACAGCATTTCTATTACTTAAAAACAGATTGTTCTCTTTAATCCTACTATTTTCTTTAGCAAGAGATTTAAGAGACACACGCAAATGATACAATTCAGTAGACATGTCATTAAAAGCATCATTGCACTCTTCTTTAGTAAGCTGTGTTAAATCAGTAGTGATTACCTGGTTGCTTGATGAACTAACTTTATTTTCCTCAGAATCAGCCATGAGAGCCAAGTTGACATATTCCACATCTTCATCCTCTTCTTCTCCATCAGCTGCCCAGTCTTTTTCTTGAGTAATGAAAGCCCTCTCCTTTTGCTTGAGCAGATCAAAATATTTCTTTTTGTAATCTACTTGGTCAAATTTCTTCTTTTCAGAAGTTGGCTTTCTGCACTCACTTGCAAAGTGTCCACTTATACCACAATTGAAACACTTGAACTTGGATTTGTCCACCATGTTCTTATGAGGTTTAGTGGCTCTAGTGTTTTTCCTAAATTTCATCTTTGCAAATCTTCTGGACAGAAATGCAAGATGCTCATCAATACCATCAGAGTCATCTTGGCTGCAGTTGTCTTCATTCTCAACAACTTGCTCCTTACCCTTGCTTGATTCTGATTTGCTTGTGCCATCTTTGGAGTTTAATGTTGATCTCACAGTTTCTTGTCTGCATTCTTTCTCATTTTCAGCTACCAAGGCAACTGAACCTTCTTTCTTTCTTCCCTTCTCCAATACCTCATCCTGTTCCAGCTCTAGTTCATAAGTCTTCAAGATTCCATATAATCTTTCAAGAGTGAAGTCCTTATAATCTTGAGAGTTTCTCAAGGAGACAGTCATGGGTTTCCATTCCTTTGGCAAGGATCTTAAAAATTTAAGATTTGAATCCTTCACCTGGTACACTCTACCATACAGCTTCAGTCCATTCAACAGCTTTTGGAATCTATTGAATGTGTCATTTAAAGATTCATTTTCTTCAAAATGAAAATACTCATACTGTTGAATGAGAAGCTGCATTTTGTTTTCTTTTACTTGTTCTGTACCTTCACACAGTAGCTGAACTGTGTCCCAAACCTCTTTGGCAGTTGTGCAATTTATCACATTATCAAACATATCCTTGTCAAGACCATTAAACAAAATGTTCATAGCCTTCTTATCCTTGTGGACTTCTTCTGTGTCTTCCATTGTCCATTCTGCTCTAGGTTTTGGAATGGATTGACCAACAGCAATTGTGGCCGTAGCAACTGTGGCTACTTTGTGGGGAATGTGAGGACCATTCTCAATGCAGTTTACATAACCTTCATCTTGGGAGAGTAGATGAAGGTGCATTTTCACCTTCCAATGGTGATAACTGTCTTTGTCAAGAACTGGGATTTTTACTCCAATATCCTTCTTACTCATCTTTGTTAGTTTCCAAGATCTTTAAACTCTTTGTATGTCAAGAGCTTGCTCTGATACCAATTGTTATTCCTAGTGGACTAACAATGAGATTTACAGAAGGGGGGTTGAATGTAAATCTCAAAACTTTTTCAAGTTTTGAGCAGTTTTAAAGGCTTTGTGTTCAAGATAAACAAGTGTGTGAATTGCTTTAAGCTAATACAGACAGATATATATTCAAGCACTAATGTAAAGAACACAACAGACCTTAAAACTTTTCTGGTGGATTGTTGTTCCACCAGAGATGGTATTTCAGAAAATCTGTGATTCAAGAAGTTGATCACAGCTGCGTCCTAGTACAAACTAGATAATTTTTCTCTCAAGATTTTTCTAAACAGCTCTGGAAAAATTCTCATCTAATTACTAGCTGCTACTTGGTTTATATATTACCAAGTTTACAAGTGAAGACAAAGATAAAAAGTACAATAATAAAATAAGTTCTCCACTTGTTTCTTCTCCATTTTACTCCAGTGCATTGTTGACTATTGTCTCTTTATACTAGAGTAGAACGGCTGCTTTTTCTGATGTTCCTGAAATAGGCTACCATATCTCAGTTGTCTCTGTCAACCCATATGCCTCTGTTTGTAGGTACAACTACCACTTGTCAACTGCTATTTAACAGAACATCCGTTGAAGCCTTCATCCGTTGATGGCTTTATCCGTTGATGTGTTAGCAGTTGAAACTCTATCCTTGATGCACTCATCCGTTGAAGGATGTTATCCGTTGAAGCTTTAGAGATATCCGTTGAAGCTTTGTTTCTCATCCGTTGAAGGTCTTTAAGTTATCCGTTGACACCATTTCATTTATACAAAATTACAAGGCATGAAATACTTACAATTGGCCTTCCTATCTGCATATCCTCTAGTAGTCAACATGACTTATAATTTCCCTCAACATTTAAGAATTTATATCTCAAATTCAGAGACTGAAATGTGCTACAACACTAGACTTATTTCTAAGTAAAGCTACACCATCAACGGATAGCCAAAATGGTCTTATCCGTTGAGGCTACAAACACTACATTTCTACTTAAGTGTTTTGTTAAACATATCATCAAACTAATGCACATATATTCCTAACAACATACCTGAATCAAAAGCGGTAGTCTCACTACCCTTCTTCTTCAATTCTGCAAGGTAAACCTTGCAGTTCCTCTTCCAGTGCCCCACCTTGTTACAGTAAAAGCAAACAACTTTGCTCTTGGGGTCTTCAGCTTTTGGTGGAACCGGCATTTTCTCACCTACTTTCTTCTTCTTGGAAGAGTTCCTCTTCCTTTTCTTAGGATTGGAACCTTCACCAATTAGAAGAACAGAACTCTTCTTTGGGGGAAAATTCGATTCCGCAGTCTTCAACATGTTGTGGAGTTCAGGCAGGCTGACATCCAACTTATTCATGTGAAAGTTCACAACAAACTGCGAGAACGAACTCGGAAGCGATTGCAAGACCAAGTCTTGGCTCAGCTCCCCATCCATGACAAAACCAAGTTGTCCAAGACGTTCAATCAAATTGATCATCTTAAGTACATGGTCATTCACAGATGATCCCTCAGACATCCTACAACCGAACAACTCCTTCGATATCTCATATCGAGCTGTCCTCCCCGCCACATCATACAACTCTTGTAGATGCATGAGGATAGTGTGAGCATCCATATGCTCATGTTGCTTCTGTAGCTCAATGTTCATGGAAGCTAGCATGATGCATTGAGCAACATTTGCATCATCTATCCACTTACGATACACAACATGTTCATCATTATGTGCATCACTAGCAGGTTCAGTAGGCTTAGGTGAGTCAATCATGTATTCCAACTTCTCAATCCTGAGAACAATTCTCAAGTTTCGAAGCCAGTCAGCATAATTAGGACCAGTCAATTTGTGAGCATCCAGTATGCTCCTGAGTGATAGTGCAGAAGACATAACGTACAAAGTAAATCTGTAAATGATAAACACATAACAACACTTAGCAAATATTCGATTTCATTTTAAAACACTATATGAATCGGGTCTTTATTCATAAGTGGCTCCCACTAGTTTATCTAATTTATTCAACCCCCTACGTGAAAAATTAAGCATTCATAATGCTAGTTGGAATGGATCCTCATTCCATTAAAAACCCC